>NC_088408.1:94244970-94544970 GCF_034236695.1 Oncorhynchus nerka | reverse complement strand
CAACATCCCAAACAGCACTCTATTCCCTACGTAGTGCACACTTCCTTTGACCAGGGCCCATTGACACAGTCAAGAGTGGAACAATCTACCTTAGAAACCCCTGTTTTTACGTGTTTGTGCGAGAAATCTGTATCAAATGTTTCAATATTTGTAAAATCTATTTCTGTGAGAAAAAATATCCAAGGACATAAAAATATAACCAAAACAGAAAGGAATAGGAGAAGGAGAAAACACAAAACAACCAGGTTTCCTTTCGATGAAAATATCACAATTGTAATGGAATTAAAACACATTTTATTAATTACATTTGAGTGACAACAGTGAGCAGCGAGAAAATATTTACATGACAACACAGGATGTTTTCCTGGGTGTGTTTATAGCTCATTGGTCGATGCTTTCGTAGACTTCAAATCTGTACTGTACCCCAGCCTCCTCCTGTAGGTCCTGTGGGACTCCTGGGAACCTGAGGAGAGACCGAGAGAGACACAACCACTCAAATCTATCCCCAATGCTCCACTCAACCACACAACAACAAGGACCATGAATTTGGCTCTTCACTGAAACCAGGCTGGCCAATTTCAATTCTTTAGGGCCATCGTAAACTTGGTCAATATGTACTTTACACCATAACGAAACTATCTTGTGGGTTTGTCTCCGTTAAATTTGTCTTAGATAACATTCACGAGAAGAGAGTTGACCCCACGAAGACAAAAACATTTATCATTGAGTTGAGATATGGTTTAATCTGACCCCCGTGGTTTAATCTGACCCCCATGGTTTAATCTGACCCCATGGTTTAATCTGACCCCCGTGGTTTAATCTGACCCCCGTGGTTTAATCTGACCCCCATGGTTTAATCTGACCCCCATGGTTTAATCTGACCCCCATGGTTTAATCTGACCTCCACGGTTTAATCTGACCCCCGTGGTTTAATCTGACCCCCGTGGTTTAATCTGACCCCATGGTTTAATCTGACCCCCATGGTTAAATCTGACCTCCACGGTTTAATCTGACCCCCGTGGTTTAATCTGACCCCCGTGGTTTAATCTGACCCCCATGGTTTAATCTGACCCCCATGGTTTAATCTGACCTCCACGGTTTAATCTGACCCCCATGGTTAAATCTGATCCCCATGGTTTAATCTGTTGTGTCTGTTATAAAAATCTCAGAACGTGACTTGAAATGGGCCTATTCACTGCAGATGTACCTTAGCATACCCCCCTCCTTTTAACGAAAGATCTTGCATTTTTTAAATAACTTTTTAACTGTGTTTTTACTTAAGGTTTTGTGGACTCGACACTAATTGATGTGCTCTCTGACACCTGGAGCTGCATGGCAAATGGTCTGGGAACAAAGAACCAAGAGCTACGGACCAGTGTCATTCCCCATCTGAATGGCCAATATGTCCCTCTCTGTTACAGTAAATCAAATCTAATGTTATTGGTCACATACACATGGTTAACAGATGTTAATGCGAGTGTAGCGAAATGCTTGTGCTTCTAGTTCCGACAGTGCCATTAATATCTAACAAGTAATCTGACAAATTCACAACAACTACCGTATACACACAAGTGTGAAGGAATGAATAAGAGTATGTACATATAAATATATGGATGAGCGATGGCCGTGCGGCATAGGCAAGATGCAGTAGATGGTATAGAGTACAGAATATACATGAGATGAGTAATGTAGGGTATGTAAACAAGATGCAGTAGATGGTATAGAGTACAGAATATACATGAGATGAGTAATGTAGGGTATGTAAACAAGATGCAGTAGATGGTATAGAGTACAGAATATACATGAGATGAGTAATGTAGGGTATGTAAACATTATTAAACTGTTGTTATTTAAAGTGACACCTTTATTAAGTCAGTTTACTTAAGAGTTAGTGATGGCGGTTTAACAGTCTGATGGCCTTGAGATAGAAGCTGTTTTTCAGTCTCTCGGTCCCAGCTTTGATGCAGCTGTACTGACCTCGCCTTCTGGATGATAGCGGGGTGAACAGGCAGTGGCTCGGGTGGTTGTTGTCCTTGATTATCTTTTTGACCAGAGAATTTTGTTTTTCATGGTCAGTCCTTCAGAGGCCTTTTGGTAAATTCCAAGTGGGCTGTCATGTGCTTTTTACTGAAGAGTAGCTTCTGTCTACCATAAAGGCCTGATTGGTGGAGTGCTCCAGAGATGGTTGTCCTTCTGGAAGGTTCTTCTATGTCCACTCTGGAGCTCTATCAGAGTGACCATTGGGTTCTTGTTCACCTCCCTGACCAACGCCCTTCTCCCCCAATTGCTCAGTTTGGCCGGGCGGCCAGCTTTAGGAAGAGAATTTGTGGTTCTAAACTTCTTCAAATTAACACTGTGTTCTTGGGGACCTTCAACCCTGCAGATTGTTTGTGGTACCCTTCCCCAGATCTGTGCCTCGACACAATCCTGTCTCGGAGCTCTACGGACAATTCCTTCGACCTCATGGCTTGGTTTTTGCTCTGACATGCACTGTCAACTGTGGGACCTTATATAGACAGGTGTGTGCCTTTCCAAATCATGTCCCAGTCAGCTGAAGTCACCACAGGTGGACTCCAATCAACTTGTAGAAACATCTCAAAGATTGATCAATGGAAACAGGATGTCCAATTTAGAGTTTCATAGCAAAGGGTCGGAATATTTATGTAAATAAGGTATGTTTTTATTATTTTTTATGTTGTATTCATTTGCAAACATTTGTGAAAACCTGTTTTGGCTTTGTCATTATGAGGTATTGTGATGTCATTATGGGGTGTTGTGATGTCATTATGAGGTATTGTGATGTCATTATGGGGTGTTGTGATGTCATTATGAGGTATTGTGATGTCATTATGAGGTATTGTGATGTCATTATGGGGTGTTGTGATGTCATTATGGGGTATTGTGATGTCATTATGAGGTATTGTGATGTCATTATGGGGTGTTGTGATGTCATTATGGGGTATTGTGATGTCATTATGGGGTGTTGTGATGTCATTATGAGGTGTTGTGATGTCATTATGAGGTATTGTGATGTCATTATGGGGTGTTGTGATGTCATTATGAGGTATTGTGATGTCATTATGGGGTGTTGTGTGTAGATTGATGAAGATTTTTTATTTAATCTATTTTAGAATAAGGCTGTAACGTAACAAAATGTGGAAAAAGGGGAAGGGGTCTGAATACTTTCTGAATGCCCTGTATGTCTGTATACTAACTAACTAGCGATACTCACTCTGGCAGTAGGCGGTATTTGTCTTGGTTGATTTCAGGCAGGAAGGTGTCACTCTTAAACTGCTGCAGGATCCGTGTCACAAACAGCCTCCTGCTCCCCTGACTCTCCATCATCTCCTGGGGAACCAGACAACAAATCAAACAACAACAAATATATACACTGAATGTTGGGGATTTTAAGACCGAGACCCACATTTTGTCAATCATTTCAGAGTAGGAGTACTGATCTTAGATCAGTTTGCCCTTTAGAACATAATGAATCAGATTATTAAGGAGGGGGGAGACATAATCTAAGATTAATTATGTTCTTTAGAACATAATGTATCAGATTATTAAGGAGGGGGGAGACCTGATCTAAGATCAGTTTGCCCTTTAGAACATAATGTATCAGATTATTAAGGAGGGGGAGACCTGATCTAAGATCAGTTTGCCCTTTAGAACATAATGAATCAGATTATTAAGAAGGGGGAGACCTGATCTAAGATCAGTTTGCCCTTTAGAACATAATGTATCAGATTATTAAGAAGGGGGGAGACCTGATCTAAGATCAGTTTTCCCTTTAGAACATAATGAATCAGATTATTAAGAAGGGGGAGACCTGATCTAAGATCAGCACTCCAACTCTCGACAAATAGACCCAAGACGTTATTTTCTACTAATATGCCCCATTGTAGATCGACCCAGACAGTCTGTGTGTGTGTTCATAACAAGGTTGTGGTTAAATGGAAAATAGTCAAGGTCTTAAAGTCCCAAATTGAACCTTTAAAGAGTTAACCCTTTAGATTGAGATATGAGGTGGAGAGTGTGTGTGTGTGGAGAAGTGAAGAGAGTTTGAGAGCGTGTGCTGTATTGTCAAAAGCATCCTTGAGCGATGAGGTCTCCATGACAACCTACCGACTGCCGAGGGAAAGAAAGGTATGAGGGACGCTCTGTGTGTGTGTGTATGGAGATTGAAACTTTTCTACTTTCAATTTCTTTCAGATTAGCAGACAAATAGCATAATTGAAAAGTCTCTGTGTTTTTGACAGCGGAGAATGCAGTTGAGACCTTGGAGAATGCACCAAGGTCGTCAATGATGTCTGTTTCTGAGGTAAAATATGTTTAGAGCAGTAATGAAGTTCCCACTCTAGTAAACAGTTTCAAAAACGCCCACTCACTCAAAACCCATTTCTCTACAAGTCTGTCTGTATGACCAAATTCCCATCTGGCCATGTCTCAGAGACTATTGACCCATTCCAAATGGATCCTATCCAATCCTCCACATGAAGGACCAATGGCGAAGACCTGCGTATTTCTTACCTCGTACAGAGAGCTGCCACCGATCACCCAGACCTGGTCGACCTGTTCTGCCATCTCAGCCGTGTCCAGCAGGCGGAGTGCTGAGCAGAAGTCTGATGCCAGCTGGTGAGCCCCGGCTGGAGGCTCTCTGACATTCACACAACACAGGAGTAATGTTAGGGCAACACGGTAGTAATGTTAGGACTAATGTTAGGACAACACGGTAGTAATGTTAGGACAACACGGTAGTAATGTTAGGACAACACGGTAGTAATGTTAGGACAACACGGTAGTAATGTTAGGACAACACGGTAGTAATGTTAGGACAACACAGTAGTAATGTTACGTAGTAATGTTAGGACAACACAGTAGTAATGTTAGGACAACACAGTAGTAATGTTAGGACAACACAGTAGTAATGTTAGGACAACACAGTAGTAATGTTAGGACAACACAGTAGTAATGTTAGGACAACACGGTAGTAATGTTAGGACAACACGGTAGTAATGTTAGGACAACACGGTAGTATTGTTAGGACAACACGCCAGTAATGTTAGGACAACACGGTAGTAATGTTAGGACAACACAGTAGTAATGTTAGGACAACACGGTAGTAATGTTAGGACAACACGGTAGTAATGTTAGGACAACACAGTAGTAATGTTAGGACAACACGGTAGTAATGTTAGGACAACAGTAGTAATGTTAGGGTAGTAATGTTAGGACAACAGTAGTAATGTAGTAATGTTAGGACAGGACAACACGGTAGTAATGTTAGGACAACAGGACAACACAGTAGTAATGTTAGGACAACACAGTAATGTTAGGACAAACGGTAGTAATGTTAGGACAACACAGTAGTAATGTTAGGACAACACAGTAGTAATGACTAGTAATGTTAGGACAACACAGTAGTAATGTTAGTAATGTTAGGACAACACAACAACGGTAGTAATGTTAGGACAACACAGTAGTAATGTTAGGACAACACAGTAGTAATGTTAGGACAACACAGTTAGACAACACGGTAATGTTAGGACAACACAGTAGTAGTAGGACAACAATGTTAGGACAACACGGTAGTAATGTTAATGTTAGGACAACACAGTAGTAATGTTAGGACAACACGGTAGTAATGTTAGGACAACACGGTAGTAATGTTAGGACAACACAGTAGTAATGTTAGGACAACACAGTAGTAATGTTAGGACAACACGGTAGTAATGTTAGGACAACACAGTAGTAATGTTAGGACAACACGCTAGTAATGTTAGGACAACACAGTAGTAATGTTAGGACAACACAGTAGTAATGTTAGGACAACACAGTAGTAATGTTAGGACAACACAGTAGTAATGTTAGGACAACACAGTAGTAATGTTAGGACAACACAGTTAGGACAACACAGTAGTAATGTTAGGACAACACGGTAGTAATGTTAGGACAACACAGTAGTAATGTTAAGTAGTAATGTTGTAGTAGTAATGACAACACGGTAGTAATGTTAGGACAACACAGTTAGGACAACACGCTAGTAATGTTAACAACAGTAGTAATGTTAGGACAACACAGTAGTAATAGTAATGTTAGGACAACACGCTAGTAATGTTAGGACAACACAGTAGTAATGTTAGGACAACACAGTAGTAATGTTAGGACAACACAGTAGTAATGTTAGGACAACACAGTTAGGACAACACAGTAGTAATGTTAGGACAACACAGTAGTAATGTTAGGACAACACAGTTAGGACAACACGGTAGTAATGTTAGGACAACACGGTAGTAATGTTAGGACAACACGGTAGTAATGTTAGGACAACACGGTAGTAATGTTAGGACAACACGGTAGTAATGTTAGGACAACACAGTAGTAATGTTAGGACAACAAGTAGTTAGGACAACATGCTTATGGACAACACGACAACACAGTAGTAATGTTAGGACAACACAGTAGTAATGTTAGGACAACAACACAGTAGTAATGTTGTAGTAATGTTAGACAACACAGTAGTAATGGACAACACAGTAGTAATGTTAGTTAGGACAACACGCTAGTAATGTTAGGACAACACAGTAGTAATGTTAGGACAACACGCTAGTAATGTTAGGACAACACGCTAGTAATGTTAGGACAACACAGTAGTAATGTTAGGACAACACGCTAGTAATGTTAGGACAACACGGTAGTAATGTTAGGACAACACGGTAGTAATGTTAGGACAACACGGTAGTAATGTTAGGACAACACAGTAGTAATGTTAGCACAACACGCTAGTAATGTTAGGGCAACACGCTAGTAATGTTAGGGCAACACGGTAGTAACAATGTGTTTTGGTTCATAGTATTTAATGACTTCAGTATTACATCGTCCCTTATGACACAGAGGAAGAGAACCTTCACTATATTACCCTAATTTCTATTGCAGGATGATGAACATTGTATAGAAATGAGTAGCTGGTCAGTGGCTGTCATTACAGATGTCCTCCATGCCTCTTACTTAAGTTCTCTGCTGAGAACGATGTTGATCCTGTTCTTGAGTGGCCGGTTCCGCTCTGGAATGGAGAACCATGTCTTCCGCCCCATGATGACAGCATTCTGTTTACCTAACCAATCACAGATAGAGATGTCAACATTCTGTTTACCTAACCAATCCCAGACAGAGATGTCAACATTCTATTTACCTAACCAATCCCAGACAGAGATGACAACATTCTGTTTACCTAACCAATCACAGATAGAGATGTCAACATTCTGAATGACAGATGACAACATTCTGTTTACCTAACCAATCCCAGACAGAGATGTCAACATTCTATTTACCTAACCAATCCCAGACAGAGATGACAACATTCTGTTTATTTAACCAATCAGACAGAGATGACAACATTCTGTTTATTTAACCAATCCCAGACAGAGATGACAACATTCTGTTTATTTAACCAATCCCAGACAGAGATGACAACAATTTAACCCCAGACAGAGATGACAACATTCTGTTTACCTAACCAATCCCAGACAGAGATGACAACATTCTGTTTACCTAACCAATCCCAGACAGAGATGACAACATTATGTTTACCTAACCAATCCCAGACAGAGATGACAACATTCTGTTTATTTAACCAATCCCAGACAGAGATGACAACATTCTGTTTATTTAACCAATCCCAGACAGAGATGACAACATTATGTTTATTTAACCAATCCCAGACAGAGATGACAACATTATGTTTTAACCAATCCCAACAGAGATGACAAATTCTGTTTACCTAACCAATCCCAGACAGAGATGACAACATTCTGTTTACCTAACCAATCCCAGACAGAGATGACAACATTCTGTTTACCTAACCAATCCCAGACAGATGACAACATTCTGTTTACCTAACCAATCCCAGACAGAGATGACAACATTCTGTTTACCTAACCAATTCATTCTGTTTACCTTAACAGACAATCATTCTGTTTACCTAACCAATCAGACAGAGATGACAACATTATGTTTACCTAACCAATCCCAGACAGAGATGACAACATTCTGTTTACCTAACCAATCCCAGACAGAGATGACAACATTCTGTTTATTTAACCAATCCCAGACAGAGATGACAACATTATGTTTACTAATTCCCAGACAGAGATGTCAACATTTATTTAACCAATCCCAGACAGAGATGACAACATTCTGTTTATTTAACCAATCCCAGACAGAGATGACAACATTCTGTTTATTTAACCAATCCCAGACAGAGATGACAACATTCTGTTTATTTAACCAATCCCAGACAGAGATGACAACATTCTGTTTATTTAACCAATCCCAGACAGAGATGACAACATTCTGTTTACCTAACCAATCCCAGACAGAGATGACAACATTCTGTTTACCTAACCAATCCCAGACAGAGATGACAACATTATGTTTACCTAACCAATTGACAACATTCTGTTTATTTAACCAATCCCAGACAGAGATGACAACATTCTGTTTATTTAACCAATCCCAGACAGAGATGACAACATTATGTTTATTTAACCAATCCCAGACAGAGATGACAACATTATGTTTACCTAACCAATCCCAGACAGAGATGACAACATTCTGTTTACCTAACCAATCCCAGACAGAGATGACAACATTCTGTTTACCTAACCAATCCCAGACAGAGATGACAACATTCTGTTTACCTAACCAATCCCAGACAGATGACAACATTCTGTTTACCTAACCAATCCCAGACAGAGATGACAACATTCTGTTTACCTAACCAATTCCAGACAGAGATGACAGCATTCTGTTTACCTAACCAATCCCAGACAGATGACAACATTCTGTTTACCGAACCAATCAGACAGAGATGACAACATTCTGTTTATTTAACCAATCCCAGACAGAGATGACAACATTCTGTTTACCTAACCAATCCCAGACAGAGATGACAACATTCTGTTTATTTAACCAATCCCAGACAGAGATGACAACATTATGTTTATTTAACCAATCCCAGACAGACATGTGTTTCCCCTGGTCAAGAATAGCTCAGGGTCCTACACAGCCCTGGGACATGGCTGAGGCCTGCTATGATGTCTATGGAGGCCATGTCTCAGGGCTGGGCCAGACCTACAGTCAAGCACAGGACTGTTTGATTCCAGAACTGAAGGGCCAAAGTACTTCTTGTTTTCATCCTCTCATTCGAATCTAAGACTGTTTCAGACCTGGGGCACTCGGTGGGAGCAATTAACTACCAGGTAGAAAGAAAAACCAGAGGCGTTTTGTCACCTCCAGGACTGGAATATAGTGAGGAAAGAAATCAAGAAAAGGACAGAGGAATGACATTTGATGATGACAGGACATGTGATACAGGTGCTCAGGTCATGTGATGAGGGAGGAGTGAGATGTTATATCAAGTTTGCAGATGACACTAGTGGTAGAATTGATTACCAACAACGAGGGAGGAGGTCCATTGGAGTGTGGTGTCAGGAAAATAACATCTCACTCAACATCAACTAATTAAAGGAGATGATTGTGGACTTCTGGAAACAGCAGAGGGAGCACCCCCCTATCCACATCGACGGGACAGTAGTGGAGAAGGTGGAAAGTTTTAAGTTCCTCGGCGTACACATCACGGACAAACTAAAATGGTCCACCCACACAGACAGCCTCAGGAGGCTGAAGAAATTTGGCTTGTCACCAAAAACACTCGCAAACTTTTACAGATGCACAATCGAGAGCATCCTGTCGGGCTGTATCACCGCCTGGTACGGCAACTGCTCCGCCCACAACCGTAAGGCTCTCCAGAGGGTAGTGAGGTCTGCACAACGCATCACCGGGGGCAAACTACCTGCCCTCCAGGACACCTACACCACCCGATGTCACAGGAAGGCCATAAAGATCATCAAGGACAACAACCATCCGAGCCACTGCCTGTTCACCCCGCTATCATCCAGAAGGCGAGGTCAGTGCAGGTGCATCAAAGCTGGGACCGAGAGACTGAAAAACAGCTTCTATCTCAAGGCCATCAGACTGTTAAACAGCCATCACTAACATTGAGTGGCTGCTGCCAACATACTGACTCAACTCCAGCCACTTTAATAATTAAAAATTGGATGTAATAAATGTATCACTAGCCACTTTAAACAATGCCACTTTATATAATGTTTACATACCATACATTACTCATCTCACATGTTTATACTGTACTCTATACCATGTACTGCATCTTGCCTATGCCGTTCAGCCATCTCGCATCCATACATTTATTTGTACATATTCTTATTCATTCCTTTGCACTTGTGTGTATAAGGTAGCTGTTGTGAAATTGTTAGATTACTTATTAGAAATTGCTGCACGGTTGGAACTAGAAGCACAAGCATTTCGTTACACTCACATTAACATCTGCTAACCATGTGTATGTGACCAATAAAATGAGGTTTATATACGGTAGATGCTCCTGACTTTGGACTCAGTACTGTAAAAGCAGTGAGGGTATGTACCGGTAAATTCATTTGGATCATGACAGTGTTTTTACATATATCTTTACTAAGGAGCAACTCCACCACTTTTGAACCTAATTTTCATTGTGATGAGCACAATACCAGTGTCTACATATGTGAAAACGTTGCATTTCTAAGTTTTGTAGACAATAAATATAAAAGTTTTAAAAAGTTACACCGATTACATCATCAAAAACAATAACATTTTAAAAACAGTGATTTTCAAACTGAGATTCGTGGTGACGTGGGGAGCTAGAAAACACTCCTTTGGGCTAGAAACTCATTGCTGGTTTTGAAAATCACCATTTTTTAAAAATACTTTTAATCCTACCCTGTGATTTCACAGAGGCATTTTTTTTAAAGGACTTTCTTCTTATGTTTTTAACCACCGATCATAGAAACAAACGGGTTGGTGCTGGAGATGATGAATACGAGGTTAAAAAGTGGCGGAATGTCCCTTTAAAATAATATTTGCGAGACGATATTTCGTCTCATGATACTTTGCACATGGTGCTATACTGCCACCGTGTGGCCATTAATAATACAGTTTAATGTTGACAACTGTCACAGTGTTTACAACTGAATCAGCCAATGTCTGTATCCGTGTTTGGAGTAAACTCATGTGATTTACACCGCATTGGTAAAAAAATACAAATAATAATATGTAATAACCTGAACCAGCACTTTACCCCCACCGCACATACCCAGCTCTGACTCTACTGATAAAGCTACTTTATTGACGAAAAACAAATGTTTTATACCTTTGATATGTGGTAGTCCCACATAGCTACGGTATCTGAAGATGAATGCACTAACTGGAAGTCACTCTGGACAAGACCATCTGCTAAAATAAATAACATGTCGTCAATGTGAAATGTTTGGAAACGGACTGTTACCTTCCACCGAAGACGTCATTGTCATCTTCTGGAAATACTTAAATTCATTACTGTAAAAGAAGTCAACGTCATTATTGTTTGTGAGACAAAGGGAGAAAAACAACAGTCCAGCAAGAATGTAGAAAAAAAAACTGTTTAGTCAAATTGTATGGGTTTAACTACAGAAATGATTAATTGAAGTTATATGCCATGATGTTGTTAATTAATAACTTAAGTCTTGTGCAAAACCCTGGACTTTGGATCCCCGACGTTGTCACTCATTGCATCATCTGCAGCTGACTCTTCTGATTTCTTGCTAGATTTCTGTACCACACATCAATCGACCAATATTTGCCATTTCAACACTGTTGTTAGCTTTCCATTCGTTGCCAGCTAGTTGAAACAGATATGTGTATATAGGCTATTGTTGTAGATGGCTTAGCTAGCAGTTAAAGCTAAATGAATGAGGCTAACGACGTTAGCTAAATGGCTATGTAGGCTAACGTTACTTACTTGAGTCTCTTCGGATGCCAAGGTAGATTCCCGTTATTTCCAATCCCCATATCAGGACAAACAGCCACAATGCAGTTCAGCACACGAGACATTTTCACTTGACGAAAAAGTGCAATGATTTTAGCTCAACCAAAATGAAGATATTCAGTACCTACTAGGCAGCCAACTGTGGACTACTGTACAGTTCCCGCCAATATAGATACATATTTAACCGGATATGATAACGTATTGTGTGGCCAAAGATTTGTTATAACTAAACCCAGATAGACCACAGCCTGTCGTTTCCAATGGAAACAAATGAGCCATAGTGGGCAGAACCAAGCACAGGTTAGCAAGATCCTATTGGCCTGTTCTAGCATATATCTGCATATTTCAGTTTGAGAACGCCTACTCCGTGAAGTGCGCGTGTGCAATAACTACATTTGTCGTTGCCCTCCTTCTAAACAGCGTGATGTTTTACAACTTTGGTAAAGGGTAAAGTATACAAAACTTAGTACACTCTGGTCGTAGCAGATTTTAGTTTTGGGAACAAAAAACTGTATTGAGATCAAATGTTTAATCGATGAGAAAAATTACAGAATGTTGGTCAAAAACCATCTCCTTCAATCTTCTCCCATTGCCGGCCAGTGGACTTCCTCTCACTACCATTTTTGGTGTTGAGTGGAAACGCCAAGCCGCTGCGTCACAAATCCAGTGAAATATCGGTTTCATTGTTCTATCTGTGGTATGGCCCAACTCTTCTTCGAGGCAGTACATTTCTCAAATATTAGCCACTGCCCTCTATAGGTAATTTTTGGAACATACTATACTGCATATGTCAATGTGTAGATAACAAGGGGAAATCTAAATTACAGTGGAGAGAAGAAATGTTGGGCCTAGAAAGGCTACTTTTGTAAGGTAGTAAGGTTCTCTCTCTCTCTCTCTCTCTCTCTCTCTCTCTCTCTCTCTCTCTCTCAATGTAAGGGCTTTATTGGCATGGGAAACATATGTTTACAATGCAAGTGAAGTAGATAATAAACAAAAGTGAAATAAACCATAACAATTGTACCATAACACTGAAAGATAAGATGGGTATGATGGGGTGGGTGGGTTAGGGGCAGGTGAGAGGTGAGGAGAGGGGAGGGTGGGTGGGTAGGTTAGGGGCAGGTGAGAGGTGAGGAGAGGGTGAGGGGCAGGTGGGAGAGGTGAGGAGAGGGTGAGGGGTGGGTGGGTTAGGGGCAGGTGAGAGGTGAGAGGTGAGGAGAGGGTGAGGGGTGGGTGGGTTAGGGGCAGGTGAGAGGTGAGGAGAGGGTGAGGGGTGGGTGGGTTAGGGGCAGGTGAGAGGTGAGGAGAGGGTGAGGGGTGGGTGGGTTAGGGGCAGGTGAGAGGTGAGGAGAGGGTGAGGGGTGGGTGGGTTAGGGGCAGGTGAGAGGTGAGGAGAGGGTGAGGGGTGTGTGGGTTAGGGGCATGGTGAGAGGTGAGGAGAGGGGGAGGGGTGGGTGGGTTAGGGGCAGGTGAGAGGTGAGGAGAGGGTGAGGGGTGGGTCGGTTAGGGGCATGGTGAGAGGTGAGGAGAGGGTGAGGGGTGGGTCGGTTAGGGGCAGGTGAGAGGTGAGGAGAGGGTGAGGGGTGGGTGGGTTAGGGGCAGGTGAGAGGTGAGGAGAGGGTGAGGGGTGGGTAGGGGGTGTACGTGTAGGCTACTGGCGTCCTGTCCAGGGGGTGTACGTGTAGGCTACTGGCGTCCTGTCCAGGGGGTGTACGTGTAGGCTACTGGCGTCCTGTCCAGGGGGTGTACGTGTAGGATACTGGCGTCCTGTCCAGGAGGTGTACTTGAACATCAAGCTGCCTCAGTCACATTACAAAGACAGGAAATGGGCTCCTGCCTCTATGGGCTGGTCTGTCTCAGACAAGACTTACTTTTACAAGGCTTAATTTACTTACTATGAGAGGATATGTGCTTTGGCCTGTGATAACCCCGTAATCACCCTCAATATAGTATCGTTGCTTGGCCCCTGTCACCCATCTGTTGGAGGAAAGCCTTTTCTCACAGTCAAATAAAATCAAATCAAATCAAATCAAATTTTATTTGTCACATACACATGGTTAGCAGATGTTAATGCGAGTGTAGCGAAATGCTTGTGCTTCTAGTTCCGACAATGCAGTGATAACCAACAAGTAATCTAACTAACAATTCTAAAACTACTGTCTTATACACAGTGTAAGGGGATAAAGAATATGTACATAAGGATATATGAGTGAGTGATGGTACAGAGCAGCATACAGTAGATGGTATCGAGTACAGTATATACATATGAGATGAGTATGTAGACAAAGTAAACAAAGTGGCATAGTTAAAGTGGCTAGTGATACATGTATTACATAAGGATGCAGTCGATGATGTAGAGTACAGTATATACGTATGCATATGAGATGAATAATGTAGGGTAAGTAACATTATATAAGGTAGCATTGTTTAAAGTGGCTAGTGATATATTTACATCATTTCCCATCAATTCCCATTATTAAAGTGGCTGGAGTTGGGTCAGTGTCAATGACAGTGTGTTGGCAGCAGCCACTCAATGGTGGCTGTTTAACAGTCTGATAGCCTTGAGATAGAAGCTGTTTTTCAGTCTCTCAGTCCCAGCTTTGATGCACCTGTACTGACCTCGCCTTCTGGATGATAGCGGGGTGAACAGGCAGTGGTTCGGGTGGTTGATGTCCTTGATGATCTTTATGGCCTTCCTGTAACATCGGGTGGTGTAGGTGTCCTGGAGGGCAGGTAGTTTGCCCCGGTGATGCGTTGTGCAGACCTCACTACCCTCTGGAGAGCCTTACGGTTGAGGGCGGAGCAGTTGCCGTACCAGGCGGTGATACAGCCCGCCAGGATGCTCTCGATTGTGCATCTGTAGAAGTTTGTGAGTGCTTTTGGTGACAAGCCGCATTTCTTCAGCCTCCTGAGGTTGAAGAGGCGCTGCTGCGCCTTCTTCACGACGCTGTCAGTGTGAGTGGACCAATTCAGTTTGTCTGTGATGTGTATGCCGAGGAACTTAAAACTTGCTACCCTCTCCACTACTGTTCCATCGATGTGGATAGGGGGTGTTCCTCTGCTGTTTCCTGAAGTCCACAATCATCTCCTTAGTTTTGTTGACGTTGAGTGTGAGGTTATTTTCCTGACACCACACTCCGAGGGCCCTCACCTCCTCCCTGTAGGCCGTCTCGTCGTTGTTGGTAATCAAGCCTACCACTGTTGTGTCGTCCGCAAACTTGATGATTGAGTTGGAGGCGTGCGTGGCCACGCAGTCGTGGGTGAACAGGGAGTACAGGAGAGGGCTCAGAACGCACCCTTGTGGGGCCCCCGTGTTGAGGATCAGCGGGTGGAGATGTTGTTGCCTACCCTCACCACCTGGGGCGGCCCGTCAGGAAGTCCAGTACCCAGTTGCACAGGGCGGGGTCGAGACCCAGGGTCTCGAGCTTGATGACGAGCTTGGAGGGTACTATGGTGTTGAATGCCGAGCTGTAGTCGATGAACAGCATTCTCACATAGGTATTCCTCTTGTCCAGGTGGGTTAGGGCAGTGTGCAGTGTGGTTGAGATTGCATCGTCTGTGGACCTATTTGGGCGGTAAGCAAATTGGAGTGGGTCTAGGGTGTCAGGTAGGGTGGAGGTGATATGGTCCTTGACTAGTCTCTCAAAGCACTTCATGATGACGGAAGTGAGTGCTACGGGCGGTAGTCGTTTAGCTCAGTTACCTTAGCTTTCTTGGGAACAGGAACAATGGTGGCCCTCTTGAAGCATGTGGGAACAGCAGACTGGTATAGGGATTGATTGAATATGTCCGTAAACACACCGGCCAGCTGGTCTGCGCATGCTCTGAGGGCGCGGCTGGGGATGCCGTCTGGGCCTGCAGCCTTGCGAGGGTTAACACGTTTAAATGTCTTACTCACCTCGGCTGCAGTGAAGGAGAGACCGCATGTTTTCGCTGCAGGCCGTGTCAGTGGCACTGTATTGTCCTCAAAGCGGGCAAAAAGTTATTTAGTCTGCCTGGGAGCAAGACATCCTGGTCCGTGACTGGGCTGGGTTTCTTCTTGTAGTCCGTGATTGACTGTAGACCCTGCCACATGCCTCTTGTGTCTGAGCCATTGAATTGAGATTCCACTTTGTCTCTGTACTGACGCTTAGCTTGTTTAATAGCCTTGCGGAGGGAATAGCTGCATTGTTTATATTCGGACATGTTACCAGACACCTTGCCCTGATTAAAAGCAGTGGTTCGCGCTTTCAGTTTCACGCGAATGCTGCCATCAATCCACGGTTTCTGGTTTGGGAATGTTTTTATCGTTGCTATGGGAACGACATCTTCGACGCACGTTCTAATGAACTCGCACACCGAATCAGCGTATTCGTCAATATTTTCATCTGACGCAATACGAAACATCCCAGTCCACGTGATGGAAGCAGTCTTGGAGTGTGGAGTCAGCTTGGTCTGACCAGCGTTGGACAGACCTCAGCGTGGGAGCCTCTTGTTTAAGTTTCTGCCTGTAGGCAGGGATCAACAAAATGGAGTCGTGGTCAGCTTTTCCGAAAGGGGGCGGGGCAGGGCCTTATATGCGTCGCGGAAGTTAGAGTAACAATGATCCAAGGTTTTACCACCCTGGTTGCGCAATCGATATGCTGATAAAATTTAGGGAGTCTTGTTTTCAGATTAGCTTTGTTAAAATCCCTCAGCTACAATGAATGCAGCCTCCGGATAAATGGTTTCCAGTTTGCAAAGAGTTAAATAAAGTTCGTTCAGAGCCATCGATGTTTCTGCTTGGGGGGGGATATATACGGCTGTGATTATAATCGAAGAGAATTCTCTTGGAAGATAATGCGGTCTACATTTGATTGTGAGGAATTCTAAATCAGGTGAACAGAAGGATTTGAGTTCCTGTATGTTTCCTTCATCACACCATGTCTCGTTAGTCATGAGGCATACGCCCCCGCCGCTCTTCTTACCAGAAAGATGTTTGTTTCTGTCGGCGCGATGCGTGGAGAAACCCGTTGGCTGCACCGCACCGGATAGCGTCTTCCCAGTAAGCCATGTTTCCGTGAAGCAGAGAACATTGCAGTCTCTGATGTCCCTCTGGAATGCTACCCTTGCTCGGATTTCATCAACCTTGTTGTCAAGAGACTGGACATTGGCAAGAAGAATGCTGGGGAGTGGTGCGCGATGTGCCCTTGTCCGGAGTCTGACCAGAAGACCGCTACGTTTCCCTCTTTTTCGGAGTCGTTTTCTTGGGTCGCTGCAGTCGTACCCTAACCTACCTTTCATTATGTAATGAGACCATCTCTGTTAAACCGGGCTTCATCCCAAATTCCATTTGGGACACGACAAAGATTTCAGTTCAAATCCCTGTTTGCTAGTATAGGGCGTTGCCATCTCATAGCCAGCACCGTGGAGACTCGTTGGCTGAGACGATGCTTGAGAACTGACCATATGTATGTTGCTATCACCTTTAGAGTGGAGGGGGCTGAAGGGACTGTACAGTATGTTATATTTAAAGGGGTAGAATGTACAACATTCAGAGGCTACAAGGATGAGGTAAAGGACAGCCAATCCATCTTTCTATCTCTTAGGATCCTTGCCCTGCGCCTTGTACACTTAGACCAGGTGGGGTTTGTACCAGGTGGGGTTTGTACCAGGTGGCCTATCCTCCAACAACACGAGGATACTTTTTCCATGTTAAGTTAAGGGGCTAGCTCTCTCCAGTATCCAGAAGTAGCAGTATCGCTGGATGCAGAGAAAGCTTTTGATAGAATGGAATTGGCCTTATGTGTTTTATACTCTCTCTAAATTGAGCCTGCTATTATGCAGTGGATCAGGGCACTCTATCATGAACCTATTGCTTCACTTGAAACGAATGGCAGACTGTAACATCTGCCACTTTCAGCTTCTTCGTTCTACAAGGCAGGGCTGCCCGGCCACACCATGTATGTTCATTTTGCCACTAGATCCCCTTGACTGTTTCACTTGGAGAGGTCATGACTTCAAAACCAGCCTATAGGGTGATGATATCTTACTAACACTGAGCGGTCATGACTTCAAAACCAGCCTATAGGGTGATGATATCTTACTAACACTGAGCGGTCATGACTTCAAAACCAGCCTATAGGGTGATGATATCTTACTAACACTGACTTCAAAACCAGCCTATAGGGTGATGATATCTTACTAACACTGAGCGGTCATGACTTCAAAACCAGCCTATAGGGTGATGATATCTTACTAACACTGAGCGGTCATGACTTCAAAACCAGCCTATAGGGTGATGATATCTTACTAACACTGAGCGGTCATGACTTCAAAAACCAGCTTACTAACACTGAGCGGTAGGGTGATGATATCTTACTAACACTGAGCGGTCATGACTTCAAAACCAGCCTATAGGGTGATGATATCTTACTAACACTCGGTCATGACTTCAAAACCAGCCTATAGGGTGATGATATCTTACTAACAGTGACTTCAAAACCAGTCATGATATCTTACTAACACTGAGCGGTCATGAAAACCAGCCTATAGGGTGATGATATCTTACTAACACTGAGCGGTCATGACTTCAAAACCAGCCTATAGGGTGATGATATCTTACTAACACTGAGCGGTCATGACTTCAAAACCAGCCTATACGGTGATGATATTCTTACTAACACTGTGAAATCCCAGCTGTTCGATACCAATAGTGGCCAATGTTCTGGATATAAAGTGAATTGGACTAAGAGGGAGGCTATTTCTCTGAACCACCACAGCTTTCCATCCCACCTTCGTACTGCTCCCTTCATATGGAAACCACAAGCTATAAATACCCAGGGAGGGATATCAGGTCATCTATCAATAATATATTTCATCTTAATGGACCAGGTCTCCTAAAAGCCATCAGGGCTGACATTAAGAGATGGACAGTTCTGCCTTTATCACTATGAGGACAAGCCGAGGTGATAACGATGAACATAAACCCTAGACTATAATTTCTTATGTCATCAATACCACTTCAGTTCCCTCAGGTTTAAAGATACTGTATACCTAGTTTATTTTCTTGTCTTCTTTGTGGAAAGATAAGAAACCAATATTTAACCATAAACACTGGCCATGTCAAGAAGCATGTGTTGATTAGGTGTTCCTGATGTTGACTTGTATTAATGGTCTTATAATGCCAGATACTCAATGTCATAGGGCTTTACAAAAAGGGGGGGGGGGATAGTATGAACCTGAAGTAGATAGAAGAAAGAGCATTGTAACAGAACATACACATTTGATCTCTATATCATCATTATGGTTCCACTGTAAGACTAATCTTCAAGAACACTGCAGAAAAAAAGATCTGGTAAACCTCGAAGCACACGAATCTCTACCTCTACCTTTCCCACTCGCGTAGCTGCCAAACTGAGCAGAGACCGCTGCTAAGCAGAGAGAGCACTGAGCAGAGACCGCTGCTAAGCAGAGAGAGCACTGAGCAGAGACCGCTGCTAAGCAGAGAGAGCACTGAGCAGAGACCGCTGCTAAGCAGAGAGAGCACTGAACCGAGACCGCAGTTGCACTTGGCCAAATCAATTCCAGTAATTAATGAAAGATTTAAACATTTACGTCGCCACCCACCGTTAACAGGTCCACGACCCATACTTTAAGAAACGCTGCCCTAGAGCCTCTACAGTAGACCCTGTACTACTCCTACACCCTAGAGCCTCTACAGTAGACCCTGTACTACTCCTACACCCTAGAGCCTCTACAGTAGACCCTGTACTACTCCTACACCCTAGAGCCTCTACAGTAGACCCTGCCTTTTCTACATCTCCCAGACTACTCCTACACCCTAGAGCCTCTACAGTAGACCCTGTACTACTCATACACCCTCAAGCCTCTACAGTAGACCCTGTACTACTCCTACACCCTAGAGCCTCTACAGTAGACCCTGTACTACTCTTACACCCTAGAGTCTCTACAGTAGACCCTGTACTACTCCTACACCCTAGAGCCTCTACAGTAGACCCTGTACTACTCCTACACCCTAGAGTCTCTACAGTAGACCCTGTACTACTCCTACACCCTCTTTAGTAAACCCTGTACTACTCCTACACCCTAGAGCCTCTACAGTAGACCCTATACCCGTCCTACACCCTAGAGCCTCTACAGTAGACCCTGTACTACTCCTACACCCTAGAGTCTCTACAGTAGACCCTGTACTACTCCTACACCCTAGAGCCCCTACAGTAGACCCTGTACTACTCCTACACCCTCGAGCCTCTACAGTAGACCGTGTGCTACTCCTACACCCTAAAGCCTACAGTACACCCTACCCTGGAGTCCTCTTATCTAAAACAGCATTTACTACTGATAGTCCTATATACAGCTAGAGTAGAGGCCTCTTGTTATCTATGCAACATCTGTTCCCATATCTCTCAGTCCTCTTATCTATATCTACCACAATGTCCCATGTCTGACCCCATCAGCTTTCTCGTTCTCCTCAGACCTGAGCTGAAACCTAGACCACTCCTTTCATCTAGAACAATGTCTATTACTGTAGTCAACACCCTCAACTAGACACCTCCTTTTAAGGAACCCATCCTCCACTACAACCACAGTGTAGGTCAAAGGTCTTCAACCTTTTCTAGCATGAAAGCTACTTTTTTTTTAATCTAATTTTCAATTTTCCTAACTTTCAAATAGGCACATTGTTCTCTTTCTTCTCTCCCCTGCAACTCTTCTCCATGTCCTTAGTGAGAACATGTTCTCAACTGGCCTACCTGGTTAAATAAAGGTGAAATAAAAATAAATAAATAAGTAAAAAGTGTACAAGAGAAAGTACTGCACTATGTTTTCTGTCAATATACCTGGTAAAATAATGGTTAATGAACAACTCTAAGGCGAACCCTATAAATCTGTAATTTCGTACCCAAATTCTATCTTATATTTTCGAGCTGTCGATTAAATTTGATGTCCATGTCACAGCCTAATTTTTATTTGATTTAACCAGGCAAGCCAGTTAAGAACCAATTCTTATTTACAATGATGGCCTACCCTGGCCAAATCCTAACCCGGACGACACTGGGCCAATTGTGAATCGAACCAGGATCTGTAGTGATGCCCTATGGGACTTTCACAAAACCAGAAAACAATTTTATTTAGAAACTTGATTTTCTGTCCTGTGAGGTCCACTGAGCATATTGCGAGTAAATGTAACTAGCATGTTACAGTGTAAAACCATGACCTACCTAGTATGGTTAAACAAGTTAATATTTCTGACATTTTCAGCTATTGATTTGGAGAGTTACAGAAAGTCACAAAGAAACAGGAGCTGCCTCCACTATTCCAGCACCATTTCAACATCATCAAATCACCTCGCTATGCTTAGTCTAATACAGTGACAACTAAAAGATACCAAAAACAATTAAGTCCAATCAACGTAAGCTAAATATGACGTGTCCATGTTTCTGATTTGTCTGTGTGTGTGTGTGTGTGTGTGTGTGTGTGTGTGTGTGTGTGTGTGTGTGTGTGTGCGTGAGAGCAAGTAGAAAACATGTTGACTCACCCTACTTGTAGAGAAACACCATCCTCCTCTTTCATGTTGATGAAACAGTCTTTCACTCTGTCATACACACTTTTATTTTTTGTTGCCGTAGGCTACCTGACTAAATTGCTTGCTCGCTAGCCTAACTTTCTTTCATGTACAATGTTAGCTAGTTAACATTAGCCTTCTACATCTAGCTACATATTGAACTTCCATCCTCTCAGGCCAGGGGCACAATGCAGGAATTTATGGTTGGAATTTCCGTTATAATCATTGGCCAGTATGGAGAATGAAGTAAAACCACAAGTTTAGCGCAACGCTGATTGGCTATTTTGCTCGTTGGCTTCTCTTGCATTCAATGCTACATGGCGGCAACAATGTTATACTCTTTATGACCAGACAGCATCAAACAGATTACCTACACATACGGAGACAGAGGGGCGCTGTTTCACTCGCTGGGATGTTTTCGTTGGTGACATTCCTCTTGTAAATTGAAGGAAAATTATGAAAACACAGAGAAATGAAATAAAAATGATTTTTGGGGAAGCTTGGCTTCCCTTGGCATCCATGAATACATGCTACTGCCTTTCACAGAAAAGTTAGCAAATAACAAATAATAGATACAAATGATATACTTACTCATGATATACTTACTCATGATATACTTACTCATGATATACTTACTCATGATATACTTACCCATGATATACTTACTCATGATATACTTACTCATGATATACTTACTCATGATATACTTACCCATGATATACTTACCCATGATATACTTACTCATGATATACTTACTCATGATATACTTACTCATGATATACTTACTCATGATATACTTACTCATGATATACTTACTCATGATATACTTACTCATGATATACTTACCCATGATATACTTACTCATGATATACTTACTCATGATATACTTCAGTCTTCATAAAACATGTATTTTTTACCATATTTTTATTGTTGTTGAAATAACAGCTAGCCTACAATTTGACAACGAGGTGTTTATCATCTTTAGCGTGGCAGAATTCTCATCATTATTATAGAACCTAGGAAGAAACCTAGAGAGGAACCAGGCTATGAGGGGTGGCCAGTCCTCTTCTGGCTGTGCCGGGTGGAGATTATAACAGAACATGGCCAAGATGTTCAAATGTTCATAGATGACCAGCAGGGTCAAATAATAATAATCACAGTAGTTGTCGAGGGTGCAACAGGTCAGCACCCCGATCATTCAGAGTATCTCAGAGTATCTCTGGGACAGGTAGCACGTCCCGTGAACAGGTCAGGGTTCCATAGCCGCAGGCAGAACAGTTGAAACTGGAGCAGCAGCGTGACCAGGTAGACTGGGGACAGCAAGGAATCATCAGGCCAGGTAGTCCGGAGTCATGGTCCTAGGGCTCAGGTCCTCCGAGAGAAGAGAGAGAGAAAGAAAGAAAGAATGAAAGATAGAAAGAACGAAATAAATAAAGAGAAAATTAGAGAGAGCATACTTAAATTCACACAGGACACCGGATAAGACAGGAGAAACACTCCAGATATAACAGACTGACCCTAGCCCCCCGACACAAACTACTGCAGCATAAATACTGGAGGCTGAGACAGGAGGGGTCGGGAGACACTGTGGCCCATCCGACGATGCCCCCGGACAGGCAGGATATAACCCCACCCACTTTGCCAACGCACAGCCCCCACACTACCAGAGGGATATCTTCAACCACCAACTTACCATCCTGAGACAAGGTCGAGTATAGCCCACAAAGATCTCCGCCACGGCACAACCCAAAGGAAGGGGGGGAGGGTTGTGCTGAGTTACTTATCATCTGTCATGATGATGTATTCCCACGGCAACACATTTTTCCACACCCGTGTTTGTTCAAGCTGGCCTGAAATGTGATTGGTACACCTCGTTCCAACATTGTTTGATTTAAAACATGTTTCCTTACAGCACAAGAAGAATCCAGTTTAGCTATCTGTACATCTGGTCGGGTATACCAAAAATAGCTGAATACTGCTTTCTTACTTAATCACAATCCCCAAAAACAACAATATTCGTTGCAGGGGAAAGGCTATGTTATTTAATTGTTTACATTTTTATCTGTTGTGAAAGAGAACCAATGCTGAATCAGTGTCATGCCCTGACCTTAGAGATCCTTTTTATGTCTCTATTTTGGTTTGGTCAGGGCGTGAGTTGGGGTGGGCATTCTATGTCTTGTGTTTCTATGATTTTCTATCTCTATGTTTTGGCCGGGTGTGGTTCTCAATCAGGGACAGCTGTCTATCGTTGTCTCTGATTGGGAACCATACTTAGGTAGCTTTTCTCCCCCACCGTTCTTTGTGGGAAGTAGTCTTTGTTTGTTGGCACTATTGCCTTCAGCGTCACGGTTTATTGTTGGCGTCATTCTTAAATAAAGTAAAATGTACGCTCACAACGCTGCACCTTGGTCCTCTCTTTTCAACAGCCGTGATAATCAGGAAGATGCTGCTAATTAGACACTATGACCATATACAAACACATTTTGCTTAAAAGGTTTTCTTAATTTCTCTCTCTAGGAATTCCATTTTCACTAACAGAGGTTCAATTACCTTGTTGGTATCATAATTCCACAGTTTTATTGACAATTTGTGGCCAAAGACCGGTCTCCAAACTAAACATGGTAAGAGACTATGATTGAAAAGATGTAAGCCTCATTGTCAAAACACAGTAAGTGACAGAGGATAACACATTCAATACTGCATAAGGTAAACAGACACAGTACTTGTAAAAGAGTTAACTATAGTGTGGGACAACCAGATCTGGGTCATATAACTGAGTCAAACTTCAAATACACAAGGTGGGAGACATCAGTGTAGACACTAATTACAATACACTAACTGTAAGGTGGAGGTGGAGTCTTGTACTGCTCAATGTTCTAGAATCTATTCTCTTATGATGAGCCTGAGGATGAGGTCAGGGGGAGGACGGTTTTTCAGCTCAGTTTGAGGAGAACGAGAAATCCATGTCAGAGGAGAGGGGTTAGATGGGGGCCGGATGTTGTTGTTGGTGAGAGCAGGCGTCCACTCTAGTTGAGGATGTACGAATCAGGGATGTTTATAAAACCCTAGAATACTTTAATGGAGTGCTGTTTTGAAGCCACTGCGCAGCCATTCAACTCCTTGACCATTCAACTCCTTGACCATTCAACTCCTTGACCATTCAACTCCTTGACCATTCAACTCCTTCACCATTCAACTCCTACACCATTCAACTTCTTGACCATTCAACTCCTTGACCATTCAACTCCTTCACCATTCAACTTCTTGACCATTCAACTCCTTGACCATTCAACTCCTTGACCATTCAACTCCTTCACCATTCAACTCCTACACCATTCAACTTCTTGACCATTCAACTCCTTGACCATTCAACTCCTTCACCATTCAACTCCTTGACCATTCAACTCCTTCACCATTCAACTCCTACACCATTGTAAAATCGATTTTAGAGGCTATAGAAATGCATGTATTATTGTCAACATTTGTTTTTGCCAAGTATATTCTATCATAGTTGCCTTAATGCATACTTTTAAACATACACATGTAAATAAAAAACTGTTATAATAAAACATTCTTTAAAGTATACTTTTTAGAGAGTACTAATGTTACTGTCCCCTCTACAACAACAAAAAAATTAAATACAAGTAATTTTGTCCGTGACATCCTGTGGAGGACTGCTCTTTATGAGGAGAACCAATATGGCGGCTGCTGGCTTCAAAGTGTCTCGTTGGCCAATACATAGCATCAGTATCAAGGGATTATAAACATCATATGTAGGAATAGTAGAGGCTGGGTTCAATCAAATCAAATTTATTCATAAAGCCCTTCTTACATCAGCTGATGTCACAAAGTGATGTACAGAAACCCAGCCTAAAACCCCAAACAGCAAGCAATGCAGGTGTAGAAGTACGGTGGCTAGGAAAAACTCCCTAGAAAGGCCAGAACCTAGGAAGAAACCTAGAGAGGACAAGAGGAGCCTAGTATTCAGTTCAGGAGAATGAGAAAGACATGTAACAGATGAGGGGTCAGACAATGGAGGAGGAGGTCTAGCTACTCTAGCTGAGTATTGTAGGCTTACAGTAGTTGATGGAGGGGCTCTACTCTAGGCTAGGGGCTCCAGGGTGTAGGACTAGTACAGGGTCTACAGTAGGGGATCTAGTGTGTAGGAGTAGTACAGGGTTTACTGTAGGGGCTCTAGGGTGTAGGAGTAGTACAGGGTTTACTGTAGGGGCTCTAGGGTGTAGGAGTAGTACAGGGTTTACTGTAGGGGCTCTAGTGTGTAGGAGTAGTAGGGTTTACTGTAGGGGCTCTAGGGTGTAGGAGTAGTACAGGGTTTACTGTAGGGGCTCTAGGGTGTAGGAGTAGTACAGGGTTTACTGTAGGGGCTCTAGGGTGTAGGAGTAGTACAGGGTTTACTGTAGGGGCTCTAGGGTGTAGGAGTAGTACAGGGTCTACTGTAGAGGCTCTAGGGTGTAGGAGTAGTTCAGGATCCCGCCTGTCTTCAGGAAACATTTATGTTGCCAAGTTCCGATCTTGATGGAGCGCTCGCAGGTCCCCAGCAGGTCGTCGGAGTTGATGTCGCTGTCGTACACCTCCAACCTCAAGATGTTGTTCTCACGGGCGTTGAGGAAGCTGAACTCCTCCTTCCAGCTGGGGTCGTGGTTGTTGTTCTTCACCTCTGTCCTCCCGAGAAAGCCGTGCGCTCTGAACACCTGGATAATAATGAGAATGATTATGATCATAGAGTTAGTTAGAGGAAACATCATGGATATAACTCGTTCGCCTATGAGGATACACAACTGTATGCTAGCATAGCACAATGACTGGAAGTCTACAGGTAAGCTAGCATACCTAGCTAGCATTAACTCGAAAAACTACCTGTACCTTCCTTCATACGGCACGCAGAGGCATAAATCTGGTATCGACGAGTTCATCTGACTCTGGGTAAAGAATCTGGGTAAAGAATCTCCAGAATCTCGCGGTATCCCTTTAAAGTAGTCAACTGAGTGGGTATGGTCGTCACTAGTTACCACAGCCACAAAGTCATAAACCCCGCCTATTTCTATAATTTATCTTTGTAAAATCGGATTTTAAACCCAACCCTAACATTAACGTTAACCAGACTGCTAACCTTATGCCTAACCCTGACCTTAAATTAATGCATACATTTTTTGTGTGGCTGTGGTATGTAGTGGAAACCAGTACGTTGGGAGGGATCAGCGAAGGAGAGCAGATCAGGAGAGCAGATGATCAGCAGAGAGCAGATCAGGAGAGCATTGTCTCTTTCTTCAAATTGGGTTAACTATGGATTGAATGAAATTAATGACAAGATTTGGTTCAGGACTCCAGCCCCGCAGGTGGCGGTAAATTACCAATATAAGCTTTGTGAAAATTGACTACTTAAAAATGGAGATGGCTTTAATGGCGCTGCCCATGCTCAGATACAAAGACGAGTCCTCTAACTAACTCTATGAATTCTGATACTAATGCTGAAAATAATCCTAATCATTTTTAACCTTTATTTAACTAGGCAAGTCAGCTAAGAACAAATCCTTATTTGTCACGGCCGTCAAAGGAAGTTGACCAAAGCGCAGCGTTGTGAGTGTACATATTCCTTTTATTTAGGATGACGCCGACAAAAAACAATAAACAATACAAAACAACCGTGAAGCTTAAACCTCTTGAAGCCAGAATTTTTATATTTGGAAAAAATTATGTTCCCAATGTAAGCTGCCTATTTCTCAGGCCCAGATACTAGAATATGCATATAATTGACAGATTAGGATAGAAAACACTCTAAAGTTTCCAAAACTGTCAAGATATTGTCTGTGAGTTTAACAGAACTGATTTTGCAGGCGAAAACCTGAGGAAATCCAACCCAGAAGTGCCTCTTATTTTGAAAAACTCCTGTTCCATAGCCTGCCTTTCCTCCATTTAAAGGGATATCAACCAGAATCCATAGGGTGTGACCAGTCTTTAGACATAGTTTCAAGGTATTATTCTGAAAAATGAGCCAGATTGATCAAAACGCGTCAGTGGATAGCTGAATGTCCTTCGATTAGTTCATGCGCGCGAAAGTTGTAGCTCGACATTTTCTTTATCTCTTTTATTGAATAGTTTACCATCCGGTTGAAATATTATCGATTATTTATGTTAAAAACAACCTGAGGATTGGTTATAAAAAACGTTTGACATGTTTCTACAAACTTTACAGATACTATTTGGAATTTTCGCCTGCCCTTCATGACCGCTCAAGCCTGTTGATTTCTGAACATACCAAATTGAGGTTTTTGGATATAAAAAGAATATTTATCGAACAAAAGGAACATTTATTGTGTAACTGGGAGTCTCGTGAGTGCAAACATCTGAAGATCAAAGGTAACCGATTAATTTGATTGCTTTTCTGACTTTCGTGACCAATCTACATTGCTGCTAGCTGTTCGTAATGTTTTGTCTAGTGATCAATAAACTCACAAACGCTTGGATTGCTTTCGCTGTAAAGCATATTTTCAAAATCTGACATGATAGGTGGATTAACAACAAGCTAAGCTGTGTTTTGGTATATTTCACTTGTGATTTCATGAAAATATATATTTTTTGTCATTTAAAATTTTTTTGGCACTACAATTCAGCGGTTGTTTACGAAAATGATCCCGTTAAAGGGATATGTGCGTCAAGAGGTAAGGGCTATATGCCACAAACAAAGTTAACTTCCCACACTGAAAGGAGGGAAAAGGGCTACCTAAGTATGGTTCCCAATCAGAGACAACGATAGACAGCTATCCTTGATTGAGAACCATACCCGGCCAAAACATAGAAATACAAAATCATAGAAAACAAAACATAGAATGCCCACCTCAAATCACACCCTGACCAAACCAAATAGAGACATAAAAAGGCTCTCTAAGGTCAGGGCGTGACATTATTTACAAAGACAAACCCTCCTCTAACCCGGACGACGCTGGGCCAATTGTACGCCGCCCTATGAGACTCCAGATCACGGCCGGTTGTGATACAGCCCGGGATCAAATAATCCTAACATCACACATCAGCTATCATGGTGGAGAGGTGACTCAGGTGAGGAGAGATTTACCTCGACGTAGGCATCAGGGGTCCCTAGCAGGCTGCTCTGCAGGTCAGTGGCATGGAGGTTGAACACCTTGAGGACCATAGGTTCCTCTGCTGCATAGATCTGGACCACAGTCAGAACACACACCACCAGCAGGCACCACGGGAGAGAGGAGGAGGACATGTCTCTCAGTCTGATAGGGCTTGATCCGTGGAGAGAAGACAACTAGAGAGAGAGGGGGGGATAGGGAGATGAAAGGAGAAAATATAAGCACATCACCTGTTTCCTAAGAGCATGTCACAGAGCAAGAAGAGCAAGAAAAGAGACATTAAAATACATAAATAATTAGAAGATAGAAGGAACAGGATATATCAG
This sequence comes from Oncorhynchus nerka, assembly GCF_034236695.1. Classification (NCBI taxonomy): domain Eukaryota; kingdom Metazoa; phylum Chordata; class Actinopteri; order Salmoniformes; family Salmonidae; genus Oncorhynchus; species Oncorhynchus nerka. Next base: position 94,516,065 of record NC_088408.1, on the reverse strand, counting down.
GACAATACCCACTGGTCACAGTTCAAAGTCTACTTCTGATTTACATTTGGTTGTCGTTGGATTTAGGTTACATTGATTACTTTTTGCAAATTCAGAATTCCACGTTGATTCAAAGTCATCACATAGATTTTTGTATTTTTGTGGAAACAATGTTTATTCAACCAGTTTTTGCCCAGTGAGTTCTATACATAATGTCCATTTTCAAATATAATACATTATAAAGTAAACTCTCGTTACATGACTCCCAAAAGGTCATAATACCTGTGTTCTGTAGAGTCTGGAGACGAGTCTGTCTGTCTTAGGGGGAAACAACCACTTCTGGGTTTTCCTATGCCCTCTCACTGTTTATAAAGACCTCACCTGTGCATCCACAATATACCCTCAACATACTCAAACAGATTTTTGTCCCAAATGACACCCTATTCCCTACATAGTGCTCTACTTTTGACCAGGGCCCTATAGATCCTGGTCAAAAGTAGTGCACCATCTAGGCCAGGGTGTCATTTGGGACACAGTGGGCCAATGGAGACAGGTGGCCTGTTCTCAGTGATGCCTCAACCAATGAGATAGCACTCTGTTGCTAAACAACAGCAACACCTACAAGTATTATTAACCTCTCTGATGCTGATGAATGAAGGCCAGGCTTTTGAATTAACACTTTGTGGGCTAGTTTTCTGGACACAAATTAAACTTGGTCCTGGACTACAAAGAAAAGCCCTTTCAACAGGGATTCTACATTAAGTGTGCTTTTAAGTTCAGCACTAGGCTTAATCTGGGTCATCAGACCTCAATGCTCATAAAGAGAAATCCATGAAAATTCAAATTCATAATCACTGACATATTAAGATAAAAAGTAAACACTTTACGCGATGAAATAAATATCCAGACTGAGACCATAACACTGAGATGCAGCTTTCTTTATTGATGCCATCGTCATATCAGATGAGTGATCCAATATTCAGTAGGGACAAGGTCCCAGGGAGCATTTGGCATATGATCAGTTATTGGGGTTAGTTCATTAACAAATGCACTTAAATATGACAGACATTGTGATAGGGGTGAGTACATAGTATGTGCGTCTCTAAGGTCAAGAGGGTGTTTGGAATGAGCGTGGGGTCAAAGGTCAGCGTCGTGTAACGGTTGAGGTCCTTGCTGGTCAGGGGCATAAAACAAATCACATTTAATAAAGCACATTGCATGCATGTCGTTGTATATGCGGGTCTAAGGGGGAAAAAAATGGCTTTTCAAATCTGATTCCATGAAATGCAATGTCATTTTACATGACTGGAGACGTTACAAGAATGTTTTTTAATAGCACACAAATGACCAAAATGGCTACTCCGACGTCGACATACTGAGATGAGTTAAACAAATGACGCGGTCTTTAAATGCAACCCTGTAGCATAGGCCAATGAAAAGTATGGATGCACAGATTGTATGAGGAGGAAATGATACTTCACCAACTTTCCAGTGGCACCCAGTCATCCTGTAATGGGTGCGTGTTGGTGGCAGGGAAGTCAGGCGCAGGAGACTGAACTTGGTATAAACAGAGCAGTTTAATAAATGCTAAAAAACTCAGAAAACCAATATATACAAAAATAATATAAACGGGTACAAAACCCATCGCACTCCAGAACATGACTTGAGTAAAACATTCAACAAACAATCACCGACAAACACATGAGGGTTAAATACACAACATGTACAGATACATTGACAAACACATGAGGGGAAACAGAGGGTTAAATACACAACATGTACAGATACATTGACAAACACATGAGGGGAAACAGAGGGTTAAATACACAACATGTACAGATACATTGACAAACACATGAGGGTTAAATACACAACATGTACAGATACATTGACAAACACATGAGGGTTAAATACACAACATGTACAGATACATTGACAAACACATGAGGGTTAAATACACAACATGTACAGATACATTGACAAACACATGAGGGGAAACAGAGGGTTAAATACACAACATGTAATTGATGGGATTGGAACCAGGTGTGAAGGAAGACAAGACAAAACCAATGGAAAATGAAAAATGGATCAGCGAAGGCTAGAAGGCCGGTTACGTCGACCGCCCGAACAAGGAGAGGGGCCAACTTCAGCGGAAGTCGTGACACATCCAAACTGTTTTTTCCCCGCAATTGCATTTTTTATATTATGAAAGGCCTTTTAGCTGCTGACTGCTGTTCATTGACAGACACATTGACAGACACATTGACAGACACATTGACAGCCATATTGACAGACACATTGACAGACACTTTGACAGCCACATTGACAGACACATCGACAGACACATCGACAGCCACATCGACGGACACATTGACAGACACATTGACGGACACTTTGACGGACACATTGACGGACACATTGACGGACACATTGACGGCCACATTGACGGACACATTGACAGACACTTTGACAGCCACATTGACAGACACATTGACAGACACATTGACAGACACATTGACAGCCACATTGACGGACACTTTGACGGACACATTGACGGACACATTGACGGACACATTGACGGCCACATTGACGGACACATTGACAGACACTTTGACAGCCACATTGACAGACACATTGACAGACACATTGACAGCCACATTGACAGCCACTTTGACAGCCACATTGACAGCCACATTGACAGACACATTGACAGACACATTGACAGCCATATTGACAGACACATTGACAGACACTTTGACAGCCACATTGACAGACACATCGACAGACACATCGACAGCCACATTGACAGACACAACTCAACAGTCAGCTGTTCGATATTTGCCCCATGGGCTGCCCAATTGTGGGATTCCCGACAGTAGGCCTATATGTGCTATGGCTAAATGATGCTCTCTGGTGAAGTATTTTCAATGATTTAATTTATTTCTGTACAGACAGGAGCAATTAGGCCTTTATCATTTAACAAATGTATTTGACTTGATCTGCAGCACTTACAGTTTATTGTGGCTATGTTTTCATCCCCAAGGCCAAATAATCAACACTTCTTGTTATTCAAAAATAAAGGAGGACCAAGGCACTCTTCATATAATTAATTACAATGCCTTTATTAGTATGGCATGTTCAATAGAAACAAAAAACGACGAGTTTCGGCTGCATGGTCTTCGTCAGGGAGGACAACAAAAACGACGCTGCGTTTCGGCTGCATGGTCTTCGTCAGGGAGGACAACAAAAAACGACGCGTTTCGGCTTTATGGTCTTCGTCAGTGATAGAGGAATTCTAAATTCCTTTAATGTTTTAATTGCCAAAACCAATTAGCACTCATTTCTAATTCATTTAATGAGTTGTAAGTTCATTAATTATGCATGAAGTAGATCGAGACCAGTCTTAAAAGCCAGGTTAAAGAGCGTTTAATTCCAGAGAGTACTGACCCAAAATACAAAGAACATTACATTTTAAAGAAAGAAGACATAAAATGACGTCATCAGTTACACCCCCTCTCTCCGATTCTCACAAGAACCCATTGTTTTAGGAATGGAACATTTTCCCAGGCATTTCTTATCTGTCTGAAAAGCCACAGCATCCCTCCCTAACCTTCCCAGTAGACACAGACACAATTCATTTCTGCTTACATTTTCAGTAACAGTACAATTAAGAACCCATACTTTTCAAATCATAACATAATAGTATTAGCATAAATGGTTCTAATCATTAATGAATACATAATTGATCATCTAAACTATATTTTCCTCTATCAGTCAGGGAGGACAACAAAAAACGACGCGTTTCGGCTGCATGGTCTTCGTCAGGGAGGACAACAAAAACGACGCGTTTCGGCTGCATGGTCTTCGTCAGGGAGGACAACAAAAAGTACTACCTTTTAGTGTTCTGATACTTCTAGCTTGGAGTTGTATTTTTATGATAACTTAGCTACAGTATTTCACCTTTTAATGTGTATAGTATTGCTCACTAGGTGTGTCCAATCAATTTTGTAACCACTCCCTCTTCCAAATAGGGCTAATTGGAAAAGCTGTTCAAAAGAGGACATTGTATTCCTTTTTATTTTTGTCCTCCCTGACGAAGGCCATGCAGCCGAAACGCATCGTAAAAAAAGCAACAACTTTGTTTCTATTGAACATGCCATGCTAATAAAGGCATTTTAATTAATTATATGAAGACTGCCTTGGTTCTCCTTTCTTTTTAATGACCAATTGACCCCTTTTACCAAAGAGCACCTTCTGTCTACCAAAATGTACTATTGAGTACCTTAGTAGCTCTTCCCTTCCTCCTCTTTCTACTTCTAGTTATTTGTTCAATGGATTGTGGTCAGGATCCCATGAGGTTATTGCATAGGTACGCCTCCTTTTATAATAACATCCTATTTAAAACAGTCTATCAGCAAGTAGCCTACAATTTCAAGAGAGTAAAGTCAGTAAGACAATGAACAAGTATTTGTATCTTATCAATTATTTTCCTTTTTTAGCCCATAGTGGTTTAGTTATATTGTCATAGAAACGATGCAGGCCCTTTTTTAAACAATTGTAGCACAGGTTCTATGTTCATAATGCTAATAAGAAAAGATATCAAATTACTTGAACAGCCTTTGGGAAAAGTGTAAAAATATATACAGTATTTGCATCAGTAGACTAAGTGACTGAAATGCATCAGAAACGTATTGGAGGGTTCAGGAAGGCGTCAAGGAGGCTAATCAGGAAGCGGCTACAGGTCTAATGTGTGCAGAGAAGAAGTGCATTGCTTTGACTTGCTAGACTAATGATCATGAGCACTCACCTCAACTTAGCTAACATTTTCCCAGGCTAATATTTTACCCAGTATCCAAATGGAGAGTCAGTGAAAACAAACGTATGACATTGATTTATCAAGATGAGTTCCCTTGCTTGTCTCAAAGATGCGCAATGGCGCTGTCCCAATCAAACCGGTGCTGGAATGCTCAGGTGACCACACACCGCGTATGATTTACATGTAAACAGTGGAGTCGCCTAGTGGAGCACAATGTTATATTATTACATCATCATGTATTATAACCAGTGGCGCACAATATTATATTATTACATCATCATGTATTATAACCAGTGGAGTCGCCTGGTGGAGCGCAATGTTATATTATTACATCATCATGTATTATAACCAGTGGAGTCACCTGGTGGAGCGCAATGTTATATTATTACATCATCATGTATTATAACCAGTGGAGTAGCCTGGTGGAGCGCAATGTTATATTATTACATCATCATGTATTATAACCAGTGGAGTAGCCTAGTGGAGCACAATGTTATATTATTACATCATCATGTATTATAACCAGTGGAGTAGCCTAGTGGAGCACAATGTTATATTATTACATCATCATGTATTATAACCAGTGGAGTAGCCTAGTGGAGCGCAATGTTATATTATTACATCATCATGTAGTATAACCAGTGGAGTAGCCTAGTGGAGCACAATGTTGTATTATTACATCATCATGTATTATAACCAGTGGAGAAGCCTAGTGGAGCACAATGTTATATTATTACATCATCATGTAGTATAACCAGTGGAGAAGCCTAGTGGAGCACAATGCTATATTATTACATCATCATGTATTATAACCAGTGGAGAAGCCTAGTGGAGCACAATGTTATATTATTACATCATCATGTAGTATAACCAGTGGAGAAGCCTAGTGGAGCACAATGCTATATTATTACATCATCATGTATTATAACCAGTGGAGAAGCCTAGTGGAGCACAATGTTATATTATTACATCATCATGTATTATAACCAGTGGAGTAGCCTAGTGGAGCACAATGTTATATTATTACATCATCATGTATTATAACCAGTGGAGAAGCCTAGTGGAGCACAATGTTATATTATTACATCATCATGTATTATAACCAGTGGAGAAGCCTAGTGGAGCACAATGTTATATTATTACATCATCATGTATTATAACCAGTGGAGAAGCCTAGTGGAGCACAATGTTATATTATTACATCATCATGTAGTATAACCAGTGGAGAAGCGTAGTGGAGCACAATGTTATATTATTACATCATCATGTAGTATAACCAGTGGAGAAGCCTAGTGGAGCACAATGTTATATTATTACATCATCATGTATTATAACCAGTGGAGAAGCCTAGTGGGGCACAATGTTATATTATTACATCATCATGTATTATAACCAGTGGAGTCGCCTGGTGGAGCGCAATGTTATATTATTACATCATCATGTATTATAACCAGTGGAGAAGCCTAGTGGAGCACAATGTTATATTATTACATCATCATGTATTATAACCAGTGGAGAAGCCTAGTGGAGCACAATGTTATATTATTACATCATCATGTATTATAACCAGTGGAGTAGCCTAGTGGAGCACAATGTTATATTATTACATCATCATGTATTATAACCAGTGGAGAAGCCTAGTGGAGCACAATGTTATATTATTACATCATCATGTATTATAACCAGTGGAGAAGCCTAGTGGAGCACAATGTTATATTATTACATCATCATGTATTATAACCAGTGGAGTAGCCTAGTGGAGCACAATGTTATATTATTACATCATCATGTATTATAACCAGTGGAGAAGCCTAGTGGAGCACAATGTTATATTATTACATCATCATGTATTATAACCAGTGGAGTAGCCTAGTGGAGCACAATGTTATATTATTACATCATCATGTATTATAACCAGTGGAGAAGCCTAGTGGAGCACAATGTTATATTATTACATCATCATGTATTATAACCAGTGGAGTAGCCTAGTGGAGCACAATGTTATATTATTACATCATCATGTATTATAACCAGTGGAGTAGCCTAGTGGAGCGCAATGTTATATTATTACATCATCATGTAGTATAACCAGTGGAGTAGCCTAGTGGAGCACAATGTTGTATTATTACATCATCATGTATTATAACCAGTGGAGAAGCCTAGTGGAGCACAATGTTATATTATTACATCATCATGTAGTATAACCAGTGGAGAAGCCTAGTGGAGCACAATGCTATATTATTACATCATCATGTATTATAACCAGTAGAGAAGCCTAGTGGAGCACAATGTTATATTATTACATCATCATGTAGTATAACCAGTGGAGAAGCCTAGTGGAGCACAATGCTATATTATTACATCATCATGTATTATAACCAGTGGAGAAGCCTAGTGGAGCACAATGTTATATTATTACATCATCATGTATTATAACCAGTGGAGTAGCCTAGTGGAGCACAATGTTATATTATTACATCATCATGTATTATAACCAGTGGAGAAGCCTAGTGGAGCACAATGTTATATTATTACATCATCATGTATTATAACCAGTGGAGAAGCCTAGTGGAGCACAATGTTATATTATTACATCATCATGTATTATAACCAGTGGAGAAGCCTAGTGGAGCACAATGTTATATTTTTACATCATCATGTAGTATAACCAGTGGAGAAGCGTAGTGGAGCACAATGTTATATTATTACATCATCATGTAGTATAACCAGTGGAGAAGCCTAGTGGAGCACAATGTTATATTATTACATCATCATGTATTATAACCAGTGGAGAAGCCTAGTGGGGCACAATGTTATATTATTACATCATCATGTATTATAACCAGTGGAGTCGCCTGGTGGAGCGCAATGTTATATTATTACATCATCATGTATTATAACCAGTGGAGAAGCCTAGTGGAGCACAATGTTATATTATTACATCATCATGTATTATAACCAGTGGAGTAGCCTAGTGGAGCACAATGTTATATTATTACATCATCATGTATTATAACCAGTGGAGAAGCCTAGTGGAGCACAATGTTATATTATTACATCATCATGTATTATAACCAGTGGAGAAGCCTAGTGGAGCACAATGTTATATTATTACATCATCATGTATTATAACCAGTGGAGTAGCCTAGTGGAGCACAATGTTATATTATTACATCATCATGTATTATAACCAGTGGAGAAGCCTAGTGGAGCACAATGTTATATTATTACATCATCATGTATTATAACCAGTGGAGTAGCCTAGTGGAGCACAATGTTATATTATTACATCATCATGTATTATAACCAGTGGAGAAGCCTAGTGGAGCACAATGTTATATTATTACATCATCATGTATTATAACCAGTGGAGTAGCCTAGTGGAGCACAATGTTATATTATTACATCATCATGTATTATAACCAGTGGAGAAGCCTAGTGGAGCACAATGTTATATTATTACATCATCATGTATTATAACCAGTGGAGAAGCCTAGTGGAGCACAATGTTATATTATTACATCATCATGTATTATAACCAGTGGAGAAGCCTAGTGGAGCACAATGTTATATTATTACATCATCATGTAGTATAACCAGTGGAGTAGCCTAGTGGAGCACAATGTTATATTATTACATCATCATGTATTATAACCAGTGGAGTAGCCTAGTGGAGCACAATGTTATATTATTACATCATCATGTATTATAACCAGTGGAGTAGCCTAGTGGAGCACAATGTTATATTATTACATCATCATGTATTATAACCAGTGGAGAAGCCTAGTGGAGCGCAATGGAATTTCTTAGTGTCCCCAAACTTTTGAACGGTAGTGTACACTCAGCCTCTTGTAAATTGAAGGAAAATAATGAGAACACAGAGAGATGAAATAAAAATGATTTTTGGGGAAGCTTGGCTTCCCTTGGCATCCATGAATACATGCTACTGCCTTTCACAGAAAAGTTAGCAAATAACAAATAATAGATACAAATGATATACTTACTCATGATATACTTACTCATGATATACTTACTCATGATATACTTACTCATGATATACTTACTCATGATATACTTCAGTCTTCATAAAACAATTCATTTTTACCATATTTTTATTGTTGTTGAAATAACAGCTAGCCTACAATTTGACAACGAGGTGTTTATCATCTTTAGCGTGGCAGAATTCTCATCATTATTTTTCACCTGTTAATCCCAGACTCCCAGTAACCAACCAGTAACCTCTCTCTTAAAGCTCATTGGAGGAGAAGATCCAATGTCCCTCCCATGGACCTTCTCCTCCAATGATCTTTAAGATGAATTGAGGAAACAAGGAGGCAGGAAGTAAGGATTTGACAGCCAGTAATGTTTTCATACACAGCCAGTCCAATGTGTCCATAAAGGGAGGTTACTAGTTCTTTACAATAATTTCATCCCAAATGGCACCCTATTCCCTATATAGTGCACTACTTTAGACCAGGGCCCATAGAGTGGGTAGCGCACTACACAGGGAATAGGGTGCCATTTGGAACACAAACAGGGACTAATAGCTGAGTGACGTATCATGTGTCATCATGACGTATTCCCACAGCAACACATTTTTCCACACCTGTGTTTGTTCAAGCTGGCCTGAAATGTGTTTGGTACGCCTCGTTCAACCTCGTTCTGCCTCGTTTCCTTACTCGTTTCCTTACAGCACAAGAAGAATCCAGCTTAGCTATCTGTACATCTGGCCGGGTACACCACAAATAGCTGAATACTGCTTTCTTACTTAATCACAATCCCCCAAAAACAACAACCTTCTTTGCAGGGGAAATGCTATATTATTTGATTGTTTACATTTTTAACAGTTGTGAAAGAGAACCAATGTTGAATCATGAAGATGCTGCTAATTAGATACTATGACAGTAAACAAACACATTTAGCTTAAAAGGTTTTCTTAATTTCTCTCTCTAGGAATTGTACTATTTTTCTCAAAAACATTCCGTTTTCTCTAACAGAGGTTCAATTACCTTGTTGAAATCATAATTCCACAGTTTTATTGACAATTTGTGGCAAAAGTCCGGTCTCCACACTAAACATGGTAAGAGACTATGATTGAAAAGATGTAAGCCTCATTGTCAAATTGTAGGCTAGCTGTTATTTCTATAACATGAATATGGTAATTTGGTATTTCAGTGAAGAACTAGAGAGAGCCAGACTGAGACCATTGTGCAGGGAAACAAGATTTGTATTAATTGATGTCATACTAAAGTGAGGATCAGAGCAGGCCAGACACAGTGGCAGCAGGCCAGACACAGTGACAGCAGGCCAGACACAGTGACAGCAGGCCAGACACAGTGACAGCAGGCCAGACACAGTGACAGCAGGCCAGACACAGTGGCAGCAGGCCAGACACAGTGACAGCAGGCCAGACACAGTGACAGCAGGCCAGACACAGTGACAGCAGGCCAGACACAGTGACAGCAGGCCAGACACACTGACAGCAGGCCAGACACAGTGGCAGCAGGCCAGACACAGTGACAGCAGGCTAGACACAGTGACAGCAGGCCAGACACAGTGACAGCAGGCCAGACACAGTGACAGCAGGCCAGACACAGTGGCAGCAGGCTAGACACAGTGGCAGCAGGCTAGACACAGTGACAGCAGGCCAGACACAGTGACAGCAGGCCAGACACAGTGACAGCAGGCCAGACACAGTGACAGCAGGCCAGACACAGTGGCAGCAGGCCAGACACAATGACAGCAGGCCAGACACAGTGACAGCAGGCCAGACACAGTGACAGCAGGCCAGACACAGTGACAGCAGGCCAGACACAGTGACAGCAGGCCAGACACAGTGACAGCAGGCCAGACACAGTGGCAGCAGGCTAGACACAGTGGCAGCAGGCCAGACACAGTGACAGCAGGCCAGACACAGTGACAGCAGGCCAGACACAGTGACAGCAGGCTAGACACAGTGACAGCAGGCCAGACACCAGTGAGTGACAAATGTTAACTCATTCACTACTGCAGTTCTAAGGTAAATGTGTAGACACTAATTACAATGAACTAACTGTAGGGGGGAGGTGGAGTTTTGTACTGCTCAATGTTCTAGAATCGAGTCTGTTATGATGAGTCTGAGGATGAGGTCAGGGGGAGGACGGTTTTTCAGCTCAGTTTGAAGAAAATGAGAAATCCATGTCAGAGGATAGGGGTTAGATGGGGGCCGGATGTTGTTGTTGGTAAGAGCAGGCATACTCTCTAGTTGAGGGTGTAAGGAATCAATAATATGTATAAAACCCTAGATGACTACAATTGGCCGCTGTTTGGAAGCCACTGCGCAGCCATTCAACTCCTTCACCATTCAACTCCTTCACCATTCAACTCCTTCACCATTCAACTCCTTCACCATTCAACTCCTTCACCATTCAACTCTTTCACCATTCAACTCCTTCACCATTCAACTCCTTCACCATTGTAAAAACAATTTGGGATTATATAGAAATACATTTATTGTTGTCAACATTTGTTTTTGCCAAGTATAATCTATTATATATGCCTTAATGCATACTTTTAAAGTATAATAAAGTAGCGTTTTTAGAGAGTACCAATGTTACTGTCCCCACTACAACAAAGAAAGACTTAAATACATGTAATTTTGTCCGTGACATCCTATGGAGGGCTGCTCTTTATGAGGAGAACCGATATGGCGGCTGGCTTCAATAAGGTTTGATTTGATTTGATTTGGAATGAGAAAGCAATGTAACAGATGAGGGGTCAGACAATGGAGGAGGAGGTCTAGCTACTCTAGCTGAGTATTGTTGGATTACAGTAGTTGATGGAGGGGCTCTATGCTAGGCTAGGTGCTCTAGGGTGTAGGGTAGGACTAATACATGGTCTACTATAGAGGCTCTAGGGTGTAGGAGTAGTACAGGGTCTACTGTAAGAGCTCTAGGGTGTAGGACTAGTACAGGGTCTATTGTAGAGGCTCTAGGGTGTAGGACTAGTACAGGGTCTACTGTAGAGGCTCTAGGGTATAGGAGTAGTACAGGGTATACTGTAGGGGATCTAGGGTGTAGGAGTAGTACAGGGTCTACTCTAGAGGCTCTAGGGTGTAGGAGTAGTACAGGGTCTACTGTAGGGGCTCTAGGGTGTAGGACTAGTACAGGGTCTACTGTAGAGGCTCTAGGGTGTAGGACTAGTACAGGGTCTACTGTAGAGGCTCTAGGGTATAGGAGTAGTACAGGGTCTACTGTAGGGGATCTAGGGTGTAGGAGTAGTACAGGGTCTACTCTAGAGGCTCTAGGGTGTAGGAGTAGTACAGGGTCTACTGTAGAGGCTCTAGGGTGTAGGAGTAGTACAGGGTCTACTGTAGAGGCTCTAGGGTGTAGGAGTAGTTCAGGATCCCGCCTGTCTTCAGGAAACATTTATGTTGCCAAGTTCCAATCTTGATGGCGCGCTCGCAGGTCCCCAGCAGGTTGTCGAAGAAAATGTCGCTGTCGTACACCTCCAACCTCAAGATGTTGTTCTCACGGGCGTTGAGGAAGCTGAACTCCTCCTTCCAGCTGGGGTCGTGGTTGTTGTTCTTCACCTCTGTCCTCCCGAGAAAGCCGTGCGCTCTGAACACCTGGATAATAATGAGAATGGGTTGGGAGTGATCAGTGTGATCAGCCAAGGAGAGCAGATCAGGAGAGCAGATGACCAGCAGAGAGCAGATCAGGAGAGCATTGTCTCTTTCTTCAAACTTTGGATTTAATTAAATTAATGACACACGATTTGGTTCAGGACTCCAGCCCTGCAGGTGGCAGTAAATTACATATATAAGCTTTGTGAAAATTGACTACTTAAAAATGGAGATGGCTTTAATGGCGCTGCCCATGCTCAGATACAAAGACGAGTCCTCTAACTAACTCTATGAATTCTGATATTAATGCTGAAAATGATCCTAATATTTTTGTACCTTTATTTAACTAGGCAAGTCAGTTAAGAATAAATTCTTATTTACAATGACAAACCCTCCTCTGACCCGGACGACGCTGGGCCAATAGTACGCCGCCCAATGAGACTCCCAATCACGGCCGGTTGTCTTGCCCGGGATCGAATAATCCTAACATCACACATCAGCTATCATGGTGGACAGGTGACTCAGGTGAGGAGAGATTTACCTCGACGTAGGCATCAGGGGTCCCTAGCAGGCTGCTCTGCAGGTCAGTGGCATGGAGGTTGAACACCTTGAGGACCATAGGTTCCTCTGCTGCATAGATCTGGACCACAGTCAGAACACACACCACCAGCAGGCACCACGGGAGAGAGGAGGAGGACATGTCTCTCAGTCTGATAGGGCTTGATCCGTGGAGAGAAGACAACTAGAGAGAGAGGGGGGGATAGGGAGATGAAAGGAGAAAATATAAGCACATCACCTGTTTCCCTAAGAGCATGTCACAGAGCATGAAGAGCAAGAAAAGAGACATTAAAATACATACATAATTAGAAGATAGAAGGAACAGGATATATCAGGACAATACCCACTGGTCACAGTTCAAAGTCTACTTCTGATTTACATTTGGTTGTCGTTGGATTTAGGTTACATTGATTACTTTTTGCAAATTCAGAATTCCACGTTGATTCAAAGTCATCACATAGATTTTTGTATTTTTGTGGAAACAATGTTTATTCAACCAGTTTTTGCCCAGTGAGTTCTATACATAATGTCCATTTTCAAATATAATACATTATAAAGTAAACTCTCGTTACATGACTCCCAAAAGGTCATAATACCTGTGTTCTGTAGAGTCTGGAGACGAGTCTGTCTGTCTTAGGGGGAAACAACCACTTCTGGGTTTTCCTATGCCCTCTCACTGTTTATAAAGACCTCACCTGTGCATCCACAATATACCCTCAACATACTCAAACAGATTCTTTGTCCCAAATGACACCCTATTCCCTACATAGTGCTCTACTTTTGACCAGGGCCCTATAGATCCTGGTCAAAAGTAGTGCACCATCTAGGCCAGGGTGTCATTTGGGACACAGTGGGCCAATGGAGACAGGTGGCCTGTTCTCAGTGATGCCTCAACCAATGAGATAGCACTCTGTTGCTAAACAACAGCAACACCTACAAGTATTATTAACCTCTCTGATGCTGATGAATGAAGGCCAGGCTTTTGAATTAACACTTTGTGGGCTAGTTTTCTGGACACAAATTAAACTTGGTCCTGGACTACAAAGAAAAGCCCTTTCAACAGGGATTCTACATTAAGTGTGCTTTTAAGTTCAGCACTAGGCTTAATCTGGGTCATCAGACCTCAATGCTCATAAAGAGAAATCCATGAAAATTCAAATTCATAATCACTGACATATTAAGATAAAAAGTAAACACTTTACGCGATGAAATAAATATCCAGACTGAGACCATAACACTGAGATGCAGCTTTCTTTATTGATGCCATCGTCATATCAGATGAGTGATCCAATATTCAGTAGGGACAAGGTCCCAGGGAGCATTTGGCATATGATCAGTTATTGGGGTTAGTTCATTAACAAATGCACTTAAATATGACAGACATTGTGATAGGGGTGAGTACATAGTATGTGCGTCTCTTAGGTCAAGAGGGTGTTTGGAATGAGCGTGGGGTCAAAGGTCAGCGTCGTGTAACGGTTGAGGTCCTTGCTGGTCAGGGGCATAAAACAAATCACATTTAATAAAGCACATTGCATGCATGTCGTTGTATATGCGGGTCTAAGGGGGAAAAAATGGCTTTTCAAATCTGATTCCATGAAATGCAATGTCATTTTACATGACTGGAGACGTTACAAGAACGTTTTTTAATAGCACACAAATGACCAAAATGGCTACTCCGACGTCGACATACTGAGATGAGTTAAACAAATGACGCGGTCTTTAAATGCAACCCTGTAGCATAGGCCAATGAAAAGTATGGATGCACAGATTGTATGAGGAGGAAATGATACCTCCAATTGCTCTTAAATACAAGTAAAACTAAATGCATGCTCTTCAACCGATCGCTACCTGCACCTACCCGCCTGTCCAACATCACTACTCTGGACGGCTCTGACTTAGAATACGTGGACAACTACAAATACTTAGGTGTCTGGTTAGACTGTAAACTCTCCTTCCAGACCCATATCAAACATCTCCAATCCAAAGTTAAATCTAGAATTGGCTTCCTATTTCGCAACAAAGCATCCTTCACTCATGCTGCCAAACATACCCTTGTAAAATTGACCATCCTACCAATCCTCGACTTTGGCGATGTCATTTACAAAATAGCCTCCAATACCCTACTCAACAAATTGGATGCAGTCTATCACAGTGCTATCCGTTTTGTCACCAAAGCCCCATATACTACCCACCATTGCGACCTGTACGCTCTCGTTGGCTGGCCCTCGCTTCATACTCGTCGCCAAACCCACTGGCTCCATGTCATCTACAAGACCCTGCTAGGTAAAGTCCCCCTTATCTCAGCTCGCTGGTCACCATAGCATCTCCCACCTGTAGCACACGCTCCAGCAGGTATATCTCTCTAGTCACCCCCAAAACCAATTCTTTCTTTGGCCGCCTCTCCTTCCAGTTCTCTGCTGCCAATGACTGGAACGAACTACAAAAATCTCTTAAATTGGAAACACTTATCTCCCTCACTAGCTTTAAGCACCAACTGTCAGAGCATCTTACAGATTACTGCACCTGTACATAGCCCACCTATAATTTAGCCCAAACAACTACCTCTTTCCCAACTGTATTTAATTTATTTATTTATTTTGCTCCTTTGCACCCCATTATTTTTATTTCTACTTTGCACATTCTTCCATTGCAATACTACCATTCCAGTGTTTTACTTGCTATATTGTATTTACTTTGCCACCATGGCCTTTTTGCCTTTACCTCCCTTCTCACCTAATTTGCTCACATTGTATATAGACTTTTTTTTATTATTTTTTTTTACTGTATTATTGACTGTATGTTTGTTTTACTCCATGTGTAACTCTGTGTCGTTGTATGTGTCGAACTGCTTTGCTTTATCTTGGCCAGGTCGCAATTGTAAATGAGAACTTGTTCTCAACTTGCCTACCTGGTTAAATAAAGGTGAAATAAATAAATACTTCACCAACTTTCCAGTGGCACCCAGTCATCCTGTAATGGGTGCGTGTTGGTGGCAGGAAGTCAGGCGCAGGAGAGTGAACTTGGTATAAACAGAGCAGTTTAATAAATGCTAAAAACTCAGAAAACCAATATATACAAAAATAATATAAACGGGTACAAAACCCATCGCACTCCAGAACATGACTTGAGTAAAACATTCAACAAACAATCACCGACAAACACATGAGGGTTAAATACACAACATGTACAGATACATTGACAAACACATGAGGGGAAACAGAGGGTTAAATACACAACATGTACAGATACATTGACAAACACATGAGGGTTAAATACACAACATGTACAGATACATTGACAAACACATGAGGGTTAAATACACAACATGTACAGATACATTGACAAACACATGAGGGGAAACAGAGGGTTAAATACACAACATGTACAGATACATTGACAAACACATGAGGGGAAACAGACAAACACATGAGGGAAACAGAGGGTTAAATACACAACATGTACAGATACATTGACAAACACATGAGGGGAAACAGAGGGTTAAATACACAACATGTAATTGATGGGATTGGAACCAGGTGTGAAGGAAGACAAGACAAAACCAATGGAAAATGAAAAATGGATCAGCGAAGGCTAGAAGGCCGGTTACGTCGACCGCCCGAACAAGGAGAGGGGCCAACTTCAGCGGAAGTCGTGACACATCCAAACTGTTTTTTCCCCGCAATTGCATTTTTTATATTATGAAAGGCCTTTTAGCTGCTGACTGCTGTTCATTGACAGACACATTGACAGACACATTGACAGCCATATTGACAGACACATTGACAGACACTTTGACAGCCACATTGACAGACACATCGACAGACACATCGACAGCCACATCGACGGACACATTGACAGACACATTGACAGCCACATTGACGGACACTTTGACGGACACATTGACGGACACATTGACGGACACATTGACGGCCACATTGACGGACACATTGACGGACACATTGACGGACACATTGACGGCCACATTGATGGACACATCGACAGACACATCGACAGCCACATCGACAGACACATCGACAGCCACATTGACGGACACATCGACAGACACATCGACAGCCACATCGACAGCCACATCGACAGACACATTGACAGACACATTGACAGACACTTTGACAGCCACATTGACAGACACATTGACAGACACATTGACAGCCACATTGACAGCCACTTTGACAGCCACATTGACAGCCACATTGACAGACACATTGACAGACACATTGACAGCCATATTGACAGACACATTGACAGACACTTTGACAGCCACATTGACAGACACATCGACAGACACATCGACAGCCACATTGACAGACACAACTCAACAGTCAGCTGTTCGATATTTGCCCCATGGGCTGCCCAATTGTGGGATTCCCGACAGTAGGCCTATATGTGCTATGGCTAAATGATGCTCTCTGGTGAAGTATTTTCAATGATTTAATTTATTTCTGTACAGACAGGAGCAATTAGGCCTTTATCATTTAACAAATGTATTTGACTTGATCTGCAGCATTTACAGTTTATTGTGGCTATGTTTTCATCCCCAAGGCCAAATAATCAACACTTCTTGTTATTCAAAAATAAAGGAGGACCAAGGCACTCTTCATATAATTAATTACAATGCCTTTATTAGTATGGCATGTTCAATAGAAACAAAAAACGACGAGTTTCGGCTGCATGGTCTTCGTCAGGGAGGACAACAAAAAACGACGCGTTTCGGCTGCATGGTCTTCGTCAGGGAGGACAACAAAAAACGACGCGTTTCGGCTTTATGGTCTTCGTCAGTGATAGAGGAATTCTAAATTCCTTTAATGTTTTAATTGCCAAAACCAATTAGCACTCATTTCTAATTCATTTAATGAGTTGTAAGTTCATTAATTATGCATGAAGTAGATCGAGACCAGTCTTAAAAGCCAGGTTAAAGAGCGTTTAATTCCAGAGAGTACTGACCCAAAATACAAAGAACATTACATTTTAAAGAAAGAAGACATAAAATGACGTCATCAGTTACACCCCCTCTCTCCGATTCTCACAAGAACCCATTGTTTTAGGAATGGAACATTTTCCCAGGCATTTCTTATCTGTCTGAAAAGCCACAGCATCCCTCCCTAACCTTCCCAGTAGACACAGACACAATTCATTTCTGCTTACATTTTCAGTAACAGTACAATTAAGAACCCATACTTTTCAAATCATAACATAATAGTATTAGCATAAATGGTTCTAATCATTAATGAATACATAATTGATCATCTAAACTATATTTTCCTCTATCAGTCAGGGAGGACAACAAAAAACGACGCGTTTCGGCTGCATGGTCTTCGTCAGGGAGGACAACAAAAAACGACGCGTTTCGGCTGCATGGTCTTCGTCAGGGAGGACAACAAAAAGTACTACCTTTTAGTGTTCTGATACTTCTAGCTTGGAGTTGTATTTTTATGATAACTTAGCTACAGTATTTCACCTTTTAATGTGTATAGTATTGCTCACTAGGTGTGTCCAATCAATTTTGTAACCACTCCCTCTTCCAAATAGGGCTAATTGGAAAAGCTGTTCAAAAGAGGACATTGTATTCCTTTTTATTTTTGTCCTCCCTGACGAAGGCCATGCAGCCGAAACGCATCGTAAAAAAAACAACAACTTTGTTTCTATTGAACATGCCATGCTAATAAAGGCATTTTAATTAATTATATGAAGACTGCCTTGGTTCTCCTTTCTTTTTAATGACCAATTGACCCCTTTTACCAAAGAGCACCTTCTGTCTACCAAAATGTACTATTGAGTACCTTAGTAGCTCTTCCCTTCCTCCTCTTTCTACTTCTTGTTATTTGTTCAATGGATTGTGGTCAGGATCCCATGAGGTTATTGCATAGGTACGCCTCCTTTTATAATAACATCCTATTTAAAACAGTCTATCAGCAAGTAGCCTACAATTTCAAGAGAGTAAAGTCAGTAAGACAATGAACAAGTATTTGTATCTTATCAATTATTTTCCTTTTTTAGCCCATAGTGGTTTAGTTATATTGTCATAGAAACGATGCAGGCCCTTTTTTAAACAATTGTAGCACAGGTTCTATGTTCATAATGCTAATAAGAAAAGATATCAAATTACTTGAACAGCCTTTGGGAAAAGTGTAAAAATATATACAGTATTTGCATCAGTAGACTAAGTGACTGAAATGCATCAGAAACGTATTGGAGGGTTCAGGAAGGCGTCAAGGAGGCTAATCAGGAAGCGGCTACAGGTCTAATGTGTGCAGAGAAGAAGTGCATTGCTTTGACTTGCTAGACTAATGATCATGAGCACTCACCTCAACTTAGCTAACATTTTCCCAGGCTAATATTTTACCCAGTATCCAAATGGAGAGTCAGTGAAAACAAACGTATGTTAGCTAAGAGCACAATGTTATATTATTACATCATCATGTATTATAACCAGTGGCGCACAATATTATATTATTACATCATCATGTATTATAACCAGTGGAGTCGCCTGGTGGAGCGCAATGTTATATTATTACATCATCATGTATTATAACCAGTGGAGTCGCCTGGTGGAGCGCAATGTTATATTATTACATCATCATGTATTATAACCAGTGGAGTAGCCTGGTGGAGCGCAATGTTATATTATTACATCATCATGTATTATAACCAGTGGAGTAGCCTAGTGGAGCACAATGTTATATTATTACATCATCATGTATTATAACCAGTGGAGTAGCCTAGTGGAGCACAATGTTATATTATTACATCATCATGTATTATAACCAGTGGAGTAGCCTAGTGGAGCACAATGTTATATTATTACATCATCATGTAGTATAACCAGTGGAGTAGCCTAGTGGAGCACAATGTTGTATTATTACATCATCATGTATTATAACCAGTGGAGAAGCCTAGTGGAGCACAATGTTATATTATTACATCATCATGTAGTATAACCAGTGGAGAAGCCTAGTGGAGCACAATGCTATATTATTACATCATCATGTATTATAACCAGTGGAGAAGCCTAGTGGAGCACAATGTTATATTATTACATCATCATGTAGTATAACCAGTGGAGAAGCCTAGTGGAGCACAATGCTATATTATTACATCATCATGTATTATAACCAGTGGAGAAGCCTAGTGGAGCACAATGTTATATTATTACATCATCATGTATTATAACCAGTGGAGTAGCCTAGTGGAGCACAATGTTATATTATTACATCATCATGTATTATAACCAGTGGAGAAGCCTAGTGGAGCACAATGTTATATTATTACATCATCATGTATTATAACCAGTGGAGAAGCCTAGTGGAGCACAATGTTATATTATTACATCATCATGTATTATAACCAGTGGAGAAGCCTAGTGGAGCACAATGTTATATTATTACATCATCATGTAGTATAACCAGTGGAGAAGCCTAGTGGAGCACAATGTTATATTATTACATCATCATGTAGTATAACCAGTGGAGAAGCCTAGTGGAGCACAATGTTATATTATTACATCATCATGTATTATAACCAGTGGAGAAGCCTAGTGGGGCACAATGTTATATTATTACATCATCATGTATTATAACCAGTGGAGAAGCCTGGTGGAGCGCAATGTTATATTATTACATCATCATGTATTATAACCAGTGGAGAAGCCTAGTGGAGCACAATGTTATATTATTACATCATCATGTATTATAACCAGTGGAGAAGCCTAGTGGAGCACAATGTTATATTATTACATCATCATGTATTATAACCAGTGGAGTAGCCTAGTGGAGCACAATGTTATATTATTACATCATCATGTATTATAACCAGTGGAGAAGCCTAGTGGAGCACAATGTTATATTATTACATCATCATGTATTATAACCAGTGGAGAAGCCTAGTGGAGCACAATGTTATATTATTACATCATCATGTATTATAACCAGTGGAGTAGCCTAGTGGAGCACAATGTTATATTATTACATCATCATGTATTATAACCAGTGGAGAAGCCTAGTGGAGCACAATGTTATATTATTACATCATCATGTATTATAACCAGTGGAGTAGCCTAGTGGAGCACAATGTTATATTATTACATCATCATGTATTATAACCAGTGGAGAAGCCTAGTGGAGCACAATGTTATATTATTACATCATCATGTATTATAACCAGTGGAGTAGCCTAGTGGAGCACAATGTTATATTATTACATCATCATGTATTATAACCAGTGGAGTAGCCTAGTGGAGCGCAATGTTATATTATTACATCATCATGTAGTATAACCAGTGGAGTAGCCTAGTGGAGCACAATGTTGTATTATTACATCATCATGTATTATAACCAGTGGAGAAGCCTAGTGGAGCACAATGTTATATTATTACATCATCATGTAGTATAACCAGTGGAGAAGCCTAGTGGAGCACAATGCTATATTATTACATCATCATGTATTATAACCAGTGGAGAAGCCTAGTGGAGCACAATGTTATATTATTACATCATCATGTAGTATAACCAGTGGAGAAGCCTAGTGGAGCACAATGCTATATTATTACATCATCATGTATTATAACCAGTGGAGAAGCCTAGTGGAGCACAATGTTATATTATTACATCATCATGTATTATAACCAGTGGAGTAGCCTAGTGGAGCACAATGTTATATTATTACATCATCATGTATTATAACCAGTGGAGAAGCCTAGTGGAGCACAATGTTATATTATTACATCATCATGTATTATAACCAGTGGAGAAGCCTAGTGGAGCACAATGTTATATTATTACATCATCATGTATTATAACCAGTGGAGAAGCCTAGTGGAGCACAATGTTATATTATTACATCATCATGTAGTATAACCAGTGGGAAGCGTAGTGGAGCACAATGTTATATTATTACATCATCATGTAGTATAACCAGTGGAGAAGCCTAGTGGAGCACAATGTTATATTATTACATCATCATGTATTATAACCAGTGGAGAAGCCTAGTGGGGCACAATGTTATATTATTACATCATCATGTATTATAACCAGTGGAGTCGCCTGGTGGAGCGCAATGTTATATTATTACATCATCATGTATTATAACCAGTGGAGAAGCCTAGTGGAGCACAATGTTATATTATTACATCATCATGTATTATAACCAGTGGAGAAGCCTAGTGGAGCACAATGTTATATTATTACATCATCATGTATTATAACCAGTGGAGTAGCCTAGTGGAGCACAATGTTATATTATTACATCATCATGTATAATAACCAGTGGAGAAGCCTAGTGGAGCACAATGTTATATTATTACATCATCATGTATTATAACCAGTGGAGAAGCCTAGTGGAGCACAATGTTATATTATTACATCATCATGTATTATAACCAGTGGAGTAGCCTAGTGGAGCACAATGTTATATTATTACATCATCATGTATTATAACCAGTGGAGAAGCCTAGTGGAGCACAATGTTATATTATTACATCATCATGTATTATAACCAGTGGAGTAGCCTAGTGGAGCACAATGTTATATTATTACATCATCATGTATTATAACCAGTGGAGAAGCCTAGTGGAGCACAATGTTATATTATTACATCATCATGTATTATAACCAGTGGAGTAGCCTAGTGGAGCACAATGTTATATTATTACATCATCATGTATTATAACCAGTGGAGAAGCCTAGTGGAGCACAATGTTATATTATTACATCATCATGTATTATAACCAGTGGAGAAGCCTAGTGGAGCACAATGTTATATTATTACATCATCATGTATTATAACCAGTGGAGAAGCCTAGTGGAGCACAATGTTATATTATTACATCATCATGTAGTATAACCAGTGGAGTAGCCTAGTGGAGCACAATGTTATATTATTACATCATCATGTATTATAACCAGTGGAGTAGCCTAGTGGAGCACAATGTTATATTATTACATCATCATGTATTATAACCAGTGGAGTAGCCTAGTGGAGCACAATGTTATATTATTACATCATCATGTATTATAACCAGTGGAGAAGCCTAGTGGAGCGCAATGGAATTTCTTAGTGTCCCCAAACTTTTGAACGGTAGTGTACACTCAGCCTCTTGTAAATTGAAGGAAAATAATGAGAACACAGAGAGATGAAATAAAAATGATTTTTGGGGAAGCTTGGCTTCCCTTGGCATCCATGAATACATGCTACTGCCTTTCACAGAAAAGTTAGCAAATAACAAATAATAGATACAAATGATATACTTACTCATGATATACTTACTCATGATATACTTACTCATGATATACTTACTCATGATATACTTACTCATGATATACTTACTCATGATATACTTCAGTCTTCATAAAACAATTCATTTTTACCATATTTTTATTGTTGTTGAAATAACAGCTAGCCTACAATTTGACAACGAGGTGTTTATCATCTTTAGCGTGGCAGAATTCTCATCATTATTTTTCACCTGTTAATCCCAGACTCCCAGTAACCAACCAGTAACTCTCTCTTAAAGCTCATTGGAGGAGAAGATCCAATGTCCCTCCCATGGACCTTCTCCTCCAATGATCTTTAAGATGAATTGAGGAAACAAGGAGGCAGGAAGTAAGGATTTGACAGCCAGTAATGTTTTCATACACAGCCAGTCCAATGTGTCCATAAAGGGGAGGTTACTAGTTCTTTACAATAATTTCATCCCAAATGGCACCCTATTCCCTATATAGTGCACTACTTTAGACCAGGGCCCATAGAGTGGGTAGCGCACTACACAGGGAATAGGGTGCCATTTGGAACACAAACAGGGACTAATAGCTGAGTGACGTATCATGTGTCATCATGACGTATTCCCACAGCAACACATTTTTCCACACCTGTGTTTGTTCAAGCTGGCCTGAAATGTGTTTGGTACGCCTCGTTCAACCTCGTTCTGCCTCGTTTCCTTACTCGTTTCCTTACAGCACAAGAAGAATCCAGCTTAGCTATCTGTACATCTGGCCGGGTACACCACAAATAGCTGAATACTGCTTTCTTACTTAATCACAATCCCCAAAAACAACAACCTTCTTTGCAGGGGAAATGCTATATTATTTGATTGTTTACATTTTTAACAGTTGTGAAAGAGAACCAATGTTGAATCATGAAGATGCTGCTAATTAGATACTATGACAGTAAACAAACACATTTAGCTTAAAAGGTTTTCTTAATTTCTCTCTCTAGGAATTGTACTATTTTTCTCAAAAACATTCCGTTTTCTCTAACAGAGGTTCAATTACCTTGTTGAAATCATAATTCCACAGTTTTATTGACAATTTGTGGCAAAAGTCCGGTCTCCACACTAAACATGGTAAGAGACTATGATTGAAAAGATGTAAGCCTCATTGTCAAATTGTAGGCTAGCTGTTATTTCTATAACATGAATATGGTAATTTGGTATTTCAGTGAAGAACTAGAGAGAGCCAGACTGAGACCATTGTGCAGGGAAACAAGATTTGTATTAATTGATGTCATACTAAAGTGAGGATCAGAGCAGGCCAGACACAGTGGCAGCAGGCCAGACACAGTGACAGCAGGCCAGACACAGTGACAGCAGGCCAGACACAGTGACAGCAGGCCAGACACAGTGACAGCAGGCCAGACACAGTGGCAGCAGGCCAGACACAGTGACAGCAGGCCAGACACAGTGACAGCAGGCCAGACACAGTGACAGCAGGCCAGACACAGTGACAGCAGGCCAGACACACTGACAGCAGGCCAGACACAGTGGCAGCAGGCCAGACACAGTGACAGCAGGCTAGACACAGTGACAGCAGGCCAGACACAGTGACAGCAGGCCAGACACAGTGGCAGCAGGCTAGACACAGTGGCAGCAGGCTAGACACAGTGACAGCAGGCCAGACACAGTGACAGCAGGCCAGACACAGTGACAGCAGGCCAGACACAGTGACAGCAGGCCAGACACAGTGGCAGCAGGCCAGACACAATGACAGCAGGCCAGACACAGTGACAGCAGGCCAGACACAGTGACAGCAGGCCAGACACAGTGACAGCAGGCCAGACACAGTGACAGCAGGCCAGACACAGTGACAGCAGGCCAGACACAGTGGCAGCAGGCTAGACACAGTGGCAGCAGGCCAGACACAGTGACAGCAGGCCAGACACAGTGACAGCAGGCCAGACACAGTGACAGCAGGCTAGACACAGTGACAGCAGGCCAGACACCAGTGAGTGACAAATGTTAACTCATTCACTACTGCAGTTCTAAGGTAAATGTGTAGACACTAATTACAATGAACTAACTGTAGGGGGGAGGTGGAGTTTTGTACTGCTCAATGTTCTAGAATCGAGTCTGTTATGATGAGTCTGAGGATGAGGTCAGGGGGAGGACGGTTTTTCAGCTCAGTTTGAAGAAAATGAGAAATCCATGTCAGAGGATAGGGGTTAGATGGGGGCCGGATGTTGTTGTTGGTAAGAGCAGGCATACTCTCTAGTTGAGGGTGTAAGGAATCAATAATATGTATAAAACCCTAGATGACTACAATTGGCCGCTGTTTGGAAGCCACTGCGCAGCCATTCAACTCCTTCACCATTCAACTCCTTCACCATTCAACTCCTTCACCATTCAACTCCTTCACCATTCAACTCCTTCACCATTCAACTCCTTCACCATTGTAAAAACAATTTGGGATTATATAGAAATACATTTATTGTTGTCAACATTTGTTTTTGCCAAGTATAATCTATTATATATGCCTTAATGCATACTTTTAAAGTATAATAAAGTAGCGTTTTTAGAGAGTACCAATGTTACTGTCCCCACTACAACAAAGAAAGACTTAAATACATGTAATTTTGTCCGTGACATCCTATGGAGGGCTGCTCTTTATGAGGAGAACCGATATGGCGGCGGCTGGCTTCAATAAGGTTTGATTTGATTTGATTTGGAATGAGAAAGCAATGTAACAGATGAGGGGTCAGACAATGGAGGAGGAGGTCTAGCTACTCTAGCTGAGTATTGTTGGATTACAGTAGTTGATGGAGGGGCTCTATGCTAGGCTAGGTGCTCTAGGGTGTAGGGTAGGACTAATACATGGTCTACTATAGAGGCTCTAGGGTGTAGGAGTAGTACAGGGTCTACTGTAAGAGCTCTAGGGTGTAGGACTAGTACAGGGTCTATTGTAGAGGCTCTAGGGTGTAGGACTAGTACAGGGTCTACTGTAGAGGCTCTAGGGTATAGGAGTAGTACAGGGTATACTGTAGGGGATCTAGGGTGTAGGAGTAGTACAGGGTCTACTCTAGAGGCTCTAGGGTGTAGGAGTAGTACAGGGTCTACTGTAGGGGCTCTAGGGTGTAGGACTAGTACAGGGTCTACTGTAGAGGCTCTAGGGTGTAGGACTAGTACAGGGTCTACTGTAGAGGCTCTAGGGTATAGGAGTAGTACAGGGTCTACTGTAGGGGATCTAGGGTGTAGGAGTAGTACAGGGTCTACTCTAGAGGCTCTAGGGTGTAGGAGTAGTACAGGGTCTACTGTAGAGGCTCTAGGGTGTAGGAGTAGTACAGGGTCTACTGTAGAGGCTCTAGGGTGTAGGAGTAGTTCAGGATCCCGCCTGTCTTCAGGAAACATTTATGTTGCCAAGTTCCAATCTTGATGGAGCGCTCGCAGGTCCCCAGCAGGTTGTCGAAGAAAATGTCGCTGTCGTACACCTCCAACCTCAAGATGTTGTTCTCACGGGCGTTGAGGAAGCTGAACTCATCCTTCCAGCTGGGGTCGTGGTTGTTGTTCTTCACCTCTGTCCTCCCGAGAAAGCCGTGCGCTCTGAACACCTGGATAATAATGAGAATGGGTTGGGAGTGATCAGTGTGATCAGCCAAGGAGAGCAGATCAGGAGAGCAGATGACCAGCAGAGAGCAGATCAGGAGAGCATTGTCTCTTTCTTCAAACTTTGGATTTAATTAAATTAATGACACACGATTTGGTTCAGGACTCCAGCCCTGCAGGTGGCAGTAAATTACATATATAAGCTTTGTGAAAATTGACTACTTAAAAATGGAGATGGCTTTAATGGCGCTGCCCATGCTCAGATACAAAGACGAGTCCTCTAACTAACTCTATGAATTCTGATATTAATGCTGAAAATGATCCTAATATTTTTGTACCTTTATTTAACTAGGCAAGTCAGTTAAGAATAAATTCTTATTTACAATGACAAACCCTCCTCTGACCCGGACGACGCTGGGCCAATAGTACGCCGCCCAATGAGACTCCCAATCACGGCCGGTTGTCTTGCCCGGGATCGAATAATCCTAACATCACACATCAGCTATCATGGTGGACAGGTGACTCAGGTGAGGAGAGATTTACCTCGACGTAGGCATCAGGGGTCCCTAGCAGGCTGCTCTGCAGGTCAGTGGCATGGAGGTTGAACACCTTGAGGACCATAGGTTCCTCTGCTGCATAGATCTGGACCACAGTCAGAACACACACCACCAGCAGGCACCACGGGAGAGAGGAGGAGGACATGTCTCTCAGTCTGATAGGGCTTGATCCGTGGAGAGAAGACAACTAGAGAGAGAGGGGGATAGGGAGATGAAAGGAGAAAATATAAGCACATCACCTGTTTCCCTAAGAGCATGTCACAGAGCATGAAGAGCAAGAAAAGAGACATTAAAATACATACATAATTAGAAGATAGAAGGAACAGGATATATCAGGACAATACCCACTGGTCACAGTTCAAAGTCTACTTCTGATTTACATTTGGTTGTCGTTGGATTTAGGTTACATTGATTACTTTTTGCAAATTCAGAATTCCACGTTGATTCAAAGTCATCACATAGATTTTTGTATTTTTGTGGAAACAATGTTTATTCAACCAGTTTTTGCCCAGTGAGTTCTATACATAATGTCCATTTTCAAATATAATACATTATAAAGTAAACTCTCGTTACATGACTCCCAAAAGGTCATAATACCTGTGTTCTGTAGAGTCTGGAGACGAGTCTGTCTGTCTTAGGGGAAACAACCACTTCTGGGTTTTCCTATGCCCTCTCACTGTTTATAAAGACCTCACCTGTGCATCCACAATATACCCTCAACATACTCAAACAGATTCTTTGTCCCAAATGACACCCTATTCCCTACATAGTGCTCTACTTTTGACCAGGGCCCTATAGATCCTGGTCAAAAGTAGTGCACCATCTAGGCCAGGGTGTCATTTGGGACACAGTGGGCCAATGGAGACAGGTGGCCTGTTCTCAGTGATGCCTCAACCAATGAGATAGCACTCTGTTGCTAAACAACAGCAACACCTACAAGTATTATTAACCTCTCTGATGCTGATGAATGAAGGCCAGGCTTTTGAATTAACACTTTGTGGGCTAGTTTTCTGGACACAAATTAAACTTGGTCCTGGACTACAAAGAAAAGCCCTTTCAACAGGGATTCTACATTAAGTGTGCTTTTAAGTTCAGCACTAGGCTTAATCTGGGTCATCAGACCTCAATGCTCATAAAGAGAAATCCATGAAAATTCAAATTCATAATCACTGACATATTAAGATAAAAAGTAAACACTTTACGCGATGAAATAAATATCCAGACTGAGACCATAACACTGAGATGCAGCTTTCTTTATTGATGCCATCGTCATATCAGATGAGTGATCCAATATTCAGTAGGGACAAGGTCCCAGGGAGCATTTGGCATATGATCAGTTATTGGGGTTAGTTCATTAACAAATGCACTTAAATATGACAGACATTGTGATAGGGGTGAGTACATAGTATGTGCGTCTCTTAGGTCAAGAGGGTGTTTGGAATGAGCGTGGGGTCAAAGGTCAGCGTCGTGTAACGGTTGAGGTCCTTGCTGGTCAGGGGCATAAAACAAATCACATTTAATAAAGCACATTGCATGCATGTCGTTGTATATGCGGGTCTAAGGGGGAAAAAAATGGCTTTTCAAATCTGATTCCATGAAATGCAATGTCATTTTACATGACTGGAGACGTTACAAGAACGTTTTTTAATAGCACACAAATGACCAAAATGGCTACTCCGACGTCGACATACTGAGATGAGTTAAACAAATGACGCGGTCTTTAAATGCAACCCTGTAGCATAGGCCAATGAAAAGTATGGATGCACAGATTGTATGAGGAGGAAATGATACCTCCAATTGCTCTTAAATACAAGTAAAACTAAATGCATGCTCTTCAACCGATCGCTACCTGCACCTACCCGCCTGTCCAACATCACTACTCTGGACGGCTCTGACTTAGAATACGTGGACAACTACAAATACTTAGGTGTCTGGTTAGACTGTAAACTCTCCTTCCAGACCCATATCAAACATCTCCAATCCAAAGTTAAATCTAGAATTGGCTTCCTATTTCGCAACAAAGCATCCTTCACTCATGCTGCCAAACATACCCTTGTAAAATTGACCATCCTACCAATCCTCGACTTTGGCGATGTCATTTACAAAATAGCCTCCAATACCCTACTCAACAAATTGGATGCAGTCTATCACAGTGCTATCCGTTTTGTCACCAAAGCCCCATATACTACCCACCATTGCGACCTGTACGCTCTCGTTGGCTGGCCCTCGCTTCATACTCGTCGCCAAACCCACTGGCTCCATGTCATCTACAAGACCCTGCTAGGTAAAGTCCCCCTTATCTCAGCTCGCTGGTCACCATAGCATCTCCCACCTGTAGCACACGCTCCAGCAGGTATATCTCTCTAGTCACCCCCAAAACCAATTCTTTCTTTGGCCGCCTCTCCTTCCAGTTCTCTGCTGCCAATGACTGGAACGAACTACAAAAATCTCTTAAATTGGAAACACTTATCTCCCTCACTAGCTTTAAGCACCAACTGTCAGAGCATCTTACAGATTACTGCACCTGTACATAGCCCACCTATAATTTAGCCCAAACAACTACCTCTTTCCCAACTGTATTTAATTTATTTATTTATTTTGCTCCTTTGCACCCCATTATTTTTATTTCTACTTTGCACATTCTTCCATTGCAATACTACCATTCCAGTGTTTTACTTGCTATATTGTATTTACTTTGCCACCATGGCCTTTTTTGCCTTTTACCTCCCTTCTCACCTAATTTGCTCACATTGTATATAGACTTTTTTTAAAAAAATTTTTTTTTTACTGTATTATTGACTGTATGTTTGTTTTACTCCATGTGTAACTCTGTGTCGTTGTATGTGTCGAACTGCTTTGCTTTATCTTGGCCAGGTCGCAATTGTAAATGAGAACTTGTTCTCAACTTGCCTACCTGGTTAAATAAAGGTGAAATAAATAAATACTTCACCAACTTTCCAGTGGCACCCAGTCATCCTGTAATGGGTGCGTGTTGGTGGCAGGGAAGTCAGGCGCAGGAGAGTGAACTTGGTATAAACAGAGCAGTTTAATAAATGCTAAAAAACTCAGAAAACCAATATATACAAAAATAATATAAACGGGTACAAAACCCATCGCACTCCAGAACATGACTTGAGTAAAACATTCAACAAACAATCACCGACAAACACATGAGGGTTAAATACACAACATGTACAGATACATTGACAAACACATGAGGGGAAACAGAGGGTTAAATACACAACATGTACAGATACATTGACAAACACATGAGGGTTAAATACACAACATGTACAGATACATTGACAAACACATGAGGGGAAACAGAGGGTTAAATACACAACATGTACAGATACATTGACAAACACATGAGGGGAAACAGAGGGTTAAATACACAACATTGACAAAACATGAGGGTTAAATACACAACATGTACAGATACATTGACAAACACATGAGGGGAAACAGAGGGTTAAATATACAAACATGTACAGATACATTGACAAACACATGTTAAATACACAACATGTACAGATACATTGACAACATTGACAAACACATGAGATACATTGGGAAACAGAGGGTTAAATACACAACATGTACAGATACATTGACAAACACATGAGGGGAAACAGAGGGTTAAATGACAAACACATGAGGGGAAACAGAGGGTTAAATACACAACATGTACAGATACATTGACAAACACATGAGGGGAAACAGAGGGTTAAATACACAACATTGACAGAAACAGACATTGACAACACACATTGACAAACACATGAGGGGAAACAGAGGGTTAAATACAACATACACATTGACAAACACATTGATGGGGAAACAGGTGTGAAGGAAGACAAGACAAAACCAATGGAAAATGAAAAATGGATCAGCGAAGGCTAGAAGGCCGGTTACGTCGACCGCCCGAACAAGGAGAGGGGCCAACTTCAGCGGAAGTCGTGACACATCCAAACTGTTTTTTCCCCGCAATTGCATTTTTTATATTATGAAAGGCCTTTTAGCTGCTGACTGCTGTTCATTGACAGACACATTGACAGACACATTGACAGACACATTGACAGACACATTGACAGCCATATTGACAGACACATTGACAGACACTTTGACAGCCACATTGACAGACACATCGACAGACACATCGACAGCCACATCGACGGACACATTGACAGACACATTGACAGACACATTGACAGCCACATTGACGGACACTTTGACGGACACTTTGACGGACACATTGACGGACACATTGACAGACACATCGACAGCCACATCGACAGCCACATTGACAGACACATCGACAGACACATTGACAGACACTTTGACAGCCACATTGACAGACAATTTGACAGCCACATTGACAGCCACATTGACAGACACATTGACAGACACATTGACAGCCACATTGACAGCCACTTTGACAGCCACATTGACAGCCACATTGACAGACACATCGACAGCCACATTGACAGACACATCGACAGCCACATTGACAGACACATCGAAAGCCACATTGACAGACACATTGACAGACACATTGACAGCCATATTGACAGACACATTGACAGACACTTTGACAGCCACATTGACAGACACATCGACAGACACATCGACAGCCACATTGACAGACACAACTCAACAGTCAGCTGTTCGATATTTGCCCCATGGGCTGCCCAATTGTGGGATTCCCGACAGTAGGCCTATATGTGCTATGGCTAAATGATGCTCTCTGGTGAAGTATTTTCAATGATTTAATTTATTTCTGTACAGACAGGAGCAATTAGGCCTTTATCATTTAACAAATGTATTTGACTTGATCTGCAGCACTTACAGTTTATTGTGGCTATGTTTTCATCCCCAAGGCCAAATAATCAACACTTCTTGTTATTCAAAAATAAAGGAGGACCAAGGCACTCTTCATATAATTAATTACAATGCCTTTATTAGTATGGCATGTTCAATAGAAACAAAAACGCAGGCCCTTTTTTCGGCTGCATGGTCTTCGTCAGGGAGGACAACAAAAAACTGCGCGTTTCGGCTGCATGGTCTTCGTCAGGGAGGACAACAATAAACAACGCGTTTCGGCTGCATGGTCTTCGTCAGGGAGGACAACAATAAACGACGCGTTTCGGCTGCATGGTCTTCGTCAGGGAGGACAACAAAAACTTAGCTAACATTTTCCCAGGCTTTATGGTGTCAGTGGTAGAGGAATTCTAAATTCCTTTAATGTTTTAATTGCCAAAACCAATTAGCACTCATTTCTAAATCATTTAATGAGTTGTAAGTTCATTAATTATGCATGAAGTAGATCGAGACCAGTCTTAAAAGCCAGGTTAAAGAGCGTTTAATTCCAGAGAGTACTGACCCAAAATACAAAGAACATTACATTTTAAAGAAAGAAGACATAAAATGACATCATCAGTTACACCCCCTCTCTCCGATTCTCACAAGAACCCATTGTTTTAGGAATGGAACATTTTCCCAGGCATTTCTTATCTGTCTGAAAAGCCACAGCATCCCTCCCTAACCTTCCCAGTAGACACAGACACAATTCATTTCTGCTTACATTTTCAGTAACAGTACAATTAAGAACCCATACTTTTCAAATCATAACATAATAGTATTAGCATAAATGGTTCTAATCATTAATGAATACATAATTGATCATCTAAACTATATTTTCCTCTATCAGTCAGGGAGGACAACAAAAAACGACGCGTTTCGGCTGCATGGTCTTCGTCAGGGAGGACAACAAAAAACGACATCGTTTCGGCTGCATGGTCTTCGTCAGGGAGGACAACAAAAAGTACTACCTTTTAGTGTTCTGATACTTCTAGCTTGGAGTTGTATTTTTATGATAACTTAGCTACAGTATTTCACCTTTTAATGTGTATAGTATTGCTCACTAGGTGTGTCCAATCAATTTTGTAACCACTCCCTCTTCCAAATAGGGCTAATTGGAAAAGCTGTTCAAAAGAGGACATTGTATTCCTTTTATTTTTGTCCTCCCTGACGAAGGCCATGCAGCACAATGTTATAAACATCATCGTAGTAAAAAAAGCAACAACTTTGTTTCTATTGAACATGCCATGCTAATAAAGGCATTTTAATTAATTATATGAAGACTGCCTTGGTTCTCCTTTCATTTTAATGACCAATTGACCCCTTTACCAAAGAGCACCTTCTGTCTACCAAAATGTACTATTGAGTACCTTAGTAGCTCTTCCTTCCTCCTCTTTCTACTTCTTGTTATTTGTTCAATGGATTGTGGTCAGGATCCCATGAGGTTATTGCATAGGTACGCCTCCTTTTATAATAACATCCTATTTAAAACAGTCTATCAGCAAGTAGCCTACAATTTCAAGAGAGTAAAGTCAGTAAGACAATGAACAAGTATTTGTATCTTATCAATTATTTTCCTTTTTTAGCCCATAGTGGTTTAGTTATATTGTCATAGAAACGATGCAGGCCCTTTTTTAAACAATTGTAGCACAGGTTCTATGTTCATAATGCTAATAAGAAAAGATATCAAATTACTTGAACAGCCTTTGGGAAAAGTGTAAAAATATATACAGTATTTGCATCAGTAGACTAAGTGACTGAAATGCATCAGAAACGTATTGGAGGGTTCAGGAAGGCGTCAAGGAGGCTAATCAGGAAGCGGCTACAGGTCTAATGTGTGCAGAGAAGAAGTGCATTGCTTTGACTTGCTAGACTAATGATCATGAGCACTCACCTCAACTTAGCTAACATTTTCCCAGGCTAATATTTTACCCAGTATCCAAATGGAGAGTCAGTGAAAACAAACGTATGACATTGATTTATCAAGATGAGTTCCCTTGCTTGTCTCAAAGATGCGCAATGTTATATTATTACCCAATCATAACCGGTGCTGGAATGTTATATTATTACATCATCAGGTGACCACACACAATGTTATATGATTTACATGTAAACAGTGGAGTCGCCTAGTGGAGCACAATGTTATATTATTACATCATCATGTAGTATAACCAGTGGAGAAGCCTAGTGGAGCACAATGTTATATTATTACATCATCATGTAGTATAACCAGTGGAGAAGCCTAGTGGAGCACAATGTTATATTATTACATCATCATGTATTATAACCAGTGGAGAAGCCTAGTGGAGCACAATGTTATATTATTACATCATCATGTATTATAACCAGTGGAGAAGCCTAGTGGAGCACAATGCTATATTATTACATCATCATGTATTATAACCAGTGGAGAAGCCTAGTGGAGCACAATGTTATATTATTACATCATCATGTATTATAACCAGTGGAGTTATATTATTACATCATCATGTATTATAGTGGAGCACAATGTTATATTATTACATCATCATGTATTATAACCAGTGGAGAAGCCTAGTGGAGCACAATGTTATATTATTACATCATCATGTATTATAACCAGTGGAGAAGCCTAGTGGAGCACAATGTTATATTATTACATCATCATGTATTATAACCAGTGGAGAAGCCTAGTGGAGCACAATGTTATATTATTACATCATCATGTATTATAACCAGTGGAGAAGCCTAGTGGAGCACAATGTTATATTATTACATCATCATGTATTATAACCAGTGGAGAAGCCTAGTGGAGCACAATGTTATATTATTACATCATCATGTATTATAACCAGTGGAGAAGCCTAGTGGAGCACAATGTTATATTATTACATCATCATGTATTATAACCAGTGGAGTAGCCTAGTGGAGCACAATGTTATATTATTACATCATCATGTATTATAACCAGTGGAGCACAATGTTATATTATTACATCATCATGTATTATAACCAGTGGAGTCGCCTGGTGGAGCACAATGTTATATTATTACATCCATGTATTATAACCAGTGGAGTGGAGCGCAATGTTATATTATTACATCATCATGTATTATAACCAGTGGAGAAGCCTAGTGGAGCACAATGTTATATTATTACATCATCATGTATTATAACCAGTGGAGAAGCCTAGTGGAGCACAATGTTATATTATTACATCATCATGTATTATAACCAGTGGAGAAGCCTAGTGGAGCACAATGTTATATTATTACATCATCATGTATTATAACCAGTGGAGAAGCCTAGTGGAGCACAATGTTATATTATTACATCATCATGTATTATAACCAGTGGAGAAGCCTGGTGGAGCACAATGTTATATTATTACATCATCATGTATTATAACCAGTGGAGAAGCCTAGTGGAGCACAATGTTATATTATTACATCATCATGTATTATAACCAGTGGAGTAGCCTAGTGGAGCACAATGTTATATTATTACATCATCATGTATTATAACCAGTGGAGAAGCCTAGTGGAGCACAATGTTATATTATTACATCATCATGTATTATAACCAGTGGAGAAGCCTGGAGCACAATGTTATATTATTACATCATCATGTATTATAACCAGTGGAAGCCTAGTGGAGCACAATGTTATATTATTACATCATCATGTATTATAACCAGTGGAGAAGCCTAGTGGAGCACAATGTTATATTATTACATCATCATGTATTATAACCAGTGGAGAAGCCTAGTGGAGCACAATGTTATATTATTACATCATCATGTATTATAACCAGTGGATTATTACAGCATCTAACCAGTGGAGAAGCCTAGTGGTTATATTATTACATCATCAATGTTATATTATTACATCATCATGTATTATAACCAGTGGAGAAGCCTAGTGGAGCACAATGTTATATTATTACATCATCATGTATTATAACCAGTGGAGAAGCCTAGTGGAGCACAATGTTATATTATTACATCATCATGTATTATAACCAGTGGAGAAGCCTAGTGGAGCATCAATGTTATATTATTACATCATCATGTATTATAACCAGTGGAGAAGCCTAGTGGAGCACAATGTTATATTATTACATCATCATGTATTATAACCAGTGGAGAAGCCTAGTGGAGCACAATGTTATATTATTACATCATCATGTATTATAACCAGTGGAGAAGTTATATTATTACATCATCATGTATTATAGTGGAGCCAGCACAATGTTATATTATTACATCATCATGTATTATAACCAGTGGAGAAGCCTAGTGGAGCACAATGTTATATTATTACATCATCATGTATTATAACCAGTGGAGTAGCCTAGTGGAGCACAATGTTATATTATTACATCATCATGTATTATAACCAGTGGAGAAGCCTAGTGGAGCACAATGTTATATTATTACATCATCATGTATTATAACCAGTGGAGAAGCCTAGTGGAGCACAATGTTATATTATTACATCATCATGTATTATAACCAGTGGAGAAGCCTAGTGGAGCACAATGTTATATTATTACATCATCATGTATTATAACCAGTGGAGAAGCCTAGTGGAGCACAATGTTATATTATTACATCATCATGTATTATAACCAGTGGAGAAGCCTAGTGGAGCACAATGTTATATTATTACATCATCATGTATTATAACCAGTGGAGAAGCCTAGTGGAGCACAATGTTATATTATTACATCATCATGTATTATAACCAGTGGAGAAGCCTAGTGGAGCACAATGTTATATTATTACATCATCATGTATTATAACCAGTGGAGAAGCCTAGTGGAGCACAATGTTATATTATTACATCATCATGTATTATAACCAGTGGAGAAGCCTAGTGGAGCACAATGTTATATTATTACATCATCATGTATTATAACCAGTGGAGAAGTTATATTATTACATCCTAGTGGAGCACAATGTTATATTATTACATCATCATGTATTATAACCAGTGGAGCACAAGTTATATTATTACATCCTAGTGGAGCACAATGTTATATTATTACATCATCATGTATTATAACCAGTGGAGAAGCCTAGTGGAGCACAATGTTATATTATTACATCATCATGTATTATAACCAGTGGAAGCCTAGTGGAGCATGTATTATAACCAATGTTATATTATTACATCATCATGTATTATAACCAGTGGAGAAGCCTAGTGGAGCACAATGTTATATTATTACATCATCATGTATTATAACCAGTGGAGAAGCCTAGTGGAGCACAATGTTATATTATTACATCATCATGTATTATAACCAGTGGAGAAGCCTAGTGGAGCACAATGTTATATTATTACATCATCATGTATTATAACCAGTGGAGAAGCCTAGTGGAGCACAATGTTATATTATTACATCATCATGTATTATAACCAGTGGAGAAGCCTAGTGGAGCACAATGTTATATTATTACATCATCATGTATTATAACCAGTGGAGTTATATTATTACATCATCTAACCAGTGGAGCACAATGTTATATTATTACATCATCATGTATTATAACCAGTGGAGAAGCCTAGTGGAGCACAATGTTATATTATTACATCATCATGTATTATAACCAGTGGAGCACAAGCCTAGCCTGGAGCACAATGTTATATTATTACATCATCATGTATTATAACCAGTGGAGAAGCCTAGTGGAGCACAATGTTATATTATTACATCATCATGTATTATAACCAGTGGAGAAGCCTAGTGGAGCACAATGTTATATTATTACATCATCATGTATTATAACCAGTGGAGAAGCCTAGTGGAGCACAATGTTATATTATTACATCATCATGTATTATAACCAGTGGAGAAGCCTAGTGGAGCACAATGTTATATTATTACATCATCATGTATTATAACCAGTGGAGAAGCCTAGTGGAGCACAATGTTATATTATTACATCATCATGTATTATAACCAGTGGAGAAGCCTAGTGGAGCACAATGTTATATTATTACATCATCATGTATTATAACCAGT
Organism: Oncorhynchus nerka; assembly: GCF_034236695.1. NCBI lineage: Eukaryota > Metazoa > Chordata > Actinopteri > Salmoniformes > Salmonidae > Oncorhynchus > Oncorhynchus nerka. Next base: position 94,477,858 of record NC_088408.1, on the reverse strand, counting down.
GGAGAAGCCTAGTGGAGCACAATGTTATATTATTACATCATCATGTATTATAACCAGTGGAGAAGCCTAGTGGAGCACAATGTTATATTATTACATCATCATGTATTATAACCAGTGGAGAAGCCTAGTGGAGCACAATGTTATATTTATATTATTACATCATCATGTATTATAACCAGTGGAGTGGAGCACAAGCATCTAGTGGAGCACAATGTTATATTATTACATCATCATGTATTATAACCAGTGGAGAAGCCTAGTGGAGCACAATGTTATATTATTACATCATCATGTATTATAACCAGTGGAGAAGCCTAGTGGAGCACAATGTTATATTATTACATCATCATGTATTATAACCAGTGGATGTTATATTATTACATCATCATGTATTATAACCAGTGGAGCACAATGTTATATTATTACATCATCATGTATTATAACCAGTGGAGAAGCCTAGTGGAGCACAATGTTATATTATTACATCATCATGTATTATAACCAGTGGAGAAGCCTAGTGGAGCACAATGTTATATTATTACATCATCATGTATTATAACCAGTGGAGAAGCCTAGTGGAGCACAATGTTATATTATTACATCATCATGTATTATAACCAGTGGAGAAGCCTAGTGGAGCACAATGTTATATTATTACATCATCATGTATTATAACCAGTGGAGAAGCCTAGTGGAGCACAATGTTATATTATTACATCATCATGTATTATGTTATATTATTACATCATCATGTATTATAACCAGTGGAGAAGCCTAGTGGAGCACAATGTTATATTATTACATCATCAATGTTATATTATAACCAGTGGAGTAGCCTAGTGGAGCACAATGTTATATTATTACATCATCATGTATTATAACCAGTGGAGAAGCCTAGTGGAGCACAATGTTATATTATTACATCATCATGTATTATAACCAGTGGAGAAGCCTAGTGGAGCACAATGTTATATTATTACATCATCATGTATTATAACCAGTGGAGAAGCCTAGTGGAGCACAATGTTATATTATTACATCATCATGTATTATAACCAGTGGAGAAGCCTAGTGGAGCACAATGTTATATTATTACATCATCATGTATTATAACCAGTGGAGAAGCCTAGTGGAGCGCAATGGAATTTCTTAGTGTCCCCAAACTTTTGAACGGTAGTGTACACTCAGCCTCTTGTAAATTGAAGGAAAATAATGAGAACACAGAGAGATGAAATAAAAATGATTTTTGGGGAAGCTTGGCTTCCCTTGGCATCCATGAATACATGCTACTGCCTTTCACAGAAAAGTTAGCAAATAACAAATAATAGATACAAATGATATACTTACTCATGATATACTTACTCATGATATACTTACTCATGATATACTTACTCATGATATACTTACTCATGATATACTTACTCATGATATACTTACTCATGATATACTTACTCATGATATACTTACTCATGATATACTTACTCATGATATACTTACTCATGATATCATGATATACTTACTCATGATATACTTACTCATGATATACTTACTCATGATATACTACTCAGTCTTCATGATAAAACATGATATACTTACCCATTTTTCAGTCTTCATAAAACATGTATTTTTTTACCATTTTTATTGTTGTTGAAATAACAGCTAGCCTACAATTTGACAACGAGGTGTTTATCATCTTTAGCGTGGCAGAATTCTCATCATTATTTTTCACCTGTTAATCCCAGACTCCCAGTAACCAACCAGTAACCTCTCTCTTAAAGCTCATTGGAGGAGAAGATCCAATGTCCCTCCCATGGACCTTCTCCTCCAATGATCTTTAAGATGAATTGAGGAAACAAGGAGGCAGGAAGTAAGGATTTGACAGCCAGTAATGTTTTCATACACAGCCAGTCCAATGTGTCCATAAAGGGGAGGTTACTAGTTCTTTACAATAACTTCATCCCAAATGGCACCCTATTCCCTATATAGTGCACTACTTTAGACCAGGGCCCATAGAGTGGGTAGCGCACTACACAGGGAATAGGGTGCCATTTGGAACACAAACAGGGACTAATAGCTGAGTGACGTATCATGTGTCATCATGACGTATTCCCACAGCAACACATTTTTCCACACCTGTGTTTGTTCAAGCTGGCCTGAAATGTATTTGGTACGCCTCGTTCAACCTCGTTCTGCCTCGTTTCCTTACTCGTTTCCTTACAGCACAAGAAGAATCCAGCTTAGCTATCTGTACATCTGGCCGGGTACACCACAAATAGCTGAATACTGCTTTCTTACTTAATCACAATCCCCCAAAAACAACAACCTTCTTTGCAGGGGAAATGCTATATTATTTGATTGTTTACATTTTTAACAGTTGTGAAAGAGAACCAATGTTGAATCATGAAGATGCTGCTAATTAGATACTATGACAGTAAACAAACACATTTAGCTTAAAAGGTTTTCTTAATTTCTCTCTCTAGGAATTGTACTATTTTTCTCAAAAACATTCTGTTTTCTCTAACAGAGGTTCAATTACCTTGTTGAAATCATAATTCCACAGTTTTATTGACAATTTGTGGCCAAAGTCCGGTCTCCACACTAAACATGGTAAGAGACTATGATTGAAAAGATGTAAGCCTCATTGTCAAATTGTAGGCTAGCTGTTATTTCTATAAAATGAATATGGTAATTTGGTATTTCAGTGAAGAACTAGAGAGAGCCAGACTGAGACCATTGTGCAGGGAAACAAGATTTGTATTAATTGATGTCATACTAAAGTGAGGATCAGAGCAGGCCAGACACAGTGACAGCAGGCCAGACACAGTGACAGCAGGCCAGACACAGTGACAGCAGGCCAGACACAGTGACAGCAGGCTAGACACAGTGACAGCAGGCCAGACACAGTGACAGCAGGCCAGACACAGTGACAGCAGGGCCAGCACACCAGTGACAGTGACAAATGTTACACCAGTGAGTGACAGATGTTAACTCATTCACTACTGCAGTTCTAAGGTAAATGTGTAGACACTAATTACAATGAACTAACTGTAGGGGGGAGGTGGAGTTTTGTACTGCTCAATGTTCTAGAATCGAGTCTGTTATGATGAGTCTGAGGATGAGGTCAGGGGGAGGACGGTTTTTCAGCTCAGTTTGAAGAGAATGAGAAATCCATGTCAGAGGATAGGGGTTAGATGGGGGCCGGATGTTGTTGTTGGTAAGAGCAGGCATACTCTCTAGTTGAGGGTGTAAGGAATCAATAATATGTATAAAACCCTAGATGACTACAATGGCCGCTGTTTGGAAGCCACTGCGCAGCCATTCAACTCCTTCACCATTCAACTCCTTCACCATTCAACTCCTTCACCATTCAACTCCTTCACCATTCAACTCCTTCACCATCCAACTCCTTCACCATTCAACTCCTTCACCATTCAACTCCTTCACCATTGTAAAAACAATTTGGGATTACATAGAAATACATTTATTGTTGTCAACATTTGTTTTTGCCAAGTATAATCTATTATATATGCCTTAATGCATACTTTTAAAGTATAATAAAGTAGCGTTTTTAGAGAGTACCAATGTTACTGTCCCCACTACAACAAAGAAAGACTTAAATACATGTAATTTTGTCCGTGACATCATATGGAGGGCTGCTCTTTATGAGGAGAACCGATATGGCGGCGGCTGGCTTCAATAAGGTTTGATTTGATTTGATTTGGAATGAGAAAGCAATGTAACAGATGAGGGGTCAGACAATGGAGGAGGAGGTCTAGCTACTCTAGCTGAGTATTGTTGGATTACAGTAGTTGATGGAGGGGCTCTATGCTAGGCTAGGTGCTCTAGGGTGTAGGGTAGGACTAATACATGGTCTACTATAGAGGCTCTAGGGTGTAGGAGTAGTACAGGGTCTACTGTAGGAGCTCTAGGGTGTAGGACTAGTACAGGGTCTATTGTAGAGGCTCTAGGGGTGTAGGACTAGTACAGGGTCTACTGTACTAGGGTAGAGGTCTACTGTAGAGGCTATACTGTAGGGGATCTAGGGTGTAGGAGTAGTACAGGGTCTACTCTAGAGGCTCTAGGAGTAGTACAGGGGCTCTAGGGTGTAGGAGGGTCTAGTACAGGGTCTACTGTAGAGGCTGTAGAGGCTACTGTAGGGGATCTAGGGTGTAGGAGTAGTACAGGGTCTACTCTAGAGGCTCTAGGGTGTAGGAGTAGTACAGGTCTACTGTAGAGGCTCTAGGGTGTAGGAGTAGGGTCTACTGTAGAGGCTCTAGGGTGTAGGAGTAGTACAGGGTCTACTGTAGAGGCTCTAGGGTGTAGGAGTACTACAGGCTCCCTCCCTTCTTCAGGAAACATTGATGTTGCCAAATTCCAATCTTGATGGAGCGCTCGCAGGTCCCCAGCAGGTTGTCGAAGAAAATGTCGCTGTCGTACACCTCCAACCTCAAGATGTTGTTCTCACGGGCGTTGAGGAAGCTGAACTCCTCCTTCCAGCTGGGGTCGTGGTTGTTGTTCTTCACCTCTGTCCTCCCGAGAAAGCCGTGCGCTCTGAACACCTGGATAATAATGAGAATGGGTTGGGAGTGATCAGTGTGATCAGCCAAGGAGAGCAGATCAGGAGAGCAGATGATCAGCAGAGAGCAGATCAGGAGAGCATTGTCTCTTTCTTCAAACTTTGGATTTAATTAAATTAATGACACACGATTTGGTTCAGGACTCCAGCCCTGCAGGTGGCAGTAAATTACATATATAAGCTTTGTGAAAATTGACTACTTAAAAATGGAGATGGCTTTAATGGCGCTGCCCATGCTCAGATACAAAGACGAGTCCTCTAACTAACTCTATGAATTCTGATATTAATGCTGAAAATGATCCTAATATTTTTGTACCTTTATTTAACTAGGCAAGTCAGTTAAGAATAAATTCTTATTTACAATGACAAACCCTCCTCTGACCCGGACGACGCTGGGCCAATAGTACGCCGCCCAATGAGACTCCCAATCACGGCCGGTTGTCTCATCAGCTATCATGGTGGACAGGTGACTCAGGTGAGGAGAGATTTACCTCGACGTAGGCATCAGGGGTCCCTAGCAGGCTGCTCTGCAGGTCAGTGGCATGGAGGTTGAACACCTTGAGGACCATAGGTTCCTCTGCTGCATAGATCTGGACCACAGTCAGAACACACACCACCAGCAGGCACCACGGGAGAGAGGAGGAGGACATGTCTCTCAGTCTGATAGGGCTTGATCTGTGGAGGGAAGACAACTAGAGAGAGAGGGGGGGATAGGGAGATGAAAGGAGAAAATATAAGCACATCACCTGTTTCCCTAAGAGCATGTCACAGAGCATGAAGAGCAAGAAAAGAGACATTAAAATACATAAATAATTAGAAGATAGAAGGAACAGGATATATCAGGACAATACCCACTGGTCACAGTTCAAAGTCTACTTCTGATTTACATTTGGTTGTCGTTGGATTTAGGTTACATTGATTACTTTTTGCAAATTCAGAATTCCACGTTGATTCAAAGTCATCACATAGATTTTTGTATTTTTGTGGAAACAATGTTTATTCAACCAGTTTTTGCCCAGTGAGTTCTATACATAATGTCAATTTTCAAATATAATACATTATAAAGTAAACTCTCGTTACATGACTCATAAAATGTCATAACACCTGTGTTCTGTAGAGTCTGAAGACGAGTCTGTCTGTCTGTCTTAGGGGGAAACAACCACTTCTGGTTTTCCTATGCCCTCTCACTGTTTATAAAGACCTCACCTGTGCATCCACAATATACCCTCAACATACTCAAACAGATTCTTTGTCCCAAATGACACCCTATTCTCTACATAGTGCTCTACTTTTGACCAGGGCCCTATAGATCCTGGTCAAAAGTAGTGCCCTATCTAGGCCAGGGTGTCATTTGGGACACAGATAGAGGGCCAATGGAGACAGGTGGCCTGTTCTCAGTGATGCATCAACCAATGAGATAGCACTCTCTGTTGCTAAACAACAGCAACACCTACAAGTATTATTAACCTCTCTGATGCTGATGAATGAAGGCCAGGCTTTTGAATTAACACTTTGTGGGCTAGTTCTCTGGACTCAAATTCAATTTGGTCCTGGACTAAAAAGAAAAGCCCTTTCAACAGGGATTCTACATTAAGTATGCTTTTTAGTTGAGCATGGCCTTAAGCCAAATACATTTAAACTCAGTTTTTCATAATTCCTGACATGTAATCCTAGTAACAATTCTGTGTCTTAGGTCAGTTAGGATCACCACTTCATTTTAAGAATGTGAAATGTCAGAATAATAGTAGAGAGAATTATATCGTATAGCTTTTATTTCTTTCATCGCTTTCCCAGTGGGTCAGAAGTTTACATACAATCAATTCGTATTTGGTAGCATTGCCTTTAAATTGTTTAACTTGGGTCAAATGTTTTGGGTAGCCTTCCACAAGCTTCCCACAATAATGGGTGAATTTTGTCCCATTCCTCCTGACAGAGCTGGTGTAACTGAGTCAAGTTTGTAGACTTCCTGGCTCGCACACGCTTTTTCAGTTCTGCCTACAAATTTTCTATAGGATTGAGCTCCATTTTTTGTGATGGCAACTCCAATACCTTGACTTTGTTGTCCTGAAGCCATTTTGCCACAACTTTGGAAGTATGCCTGGGGTCATTTTCCATTTGGAAGACCCATTTGCAACCAAGCTTTAACTTCCTGACTGATGTCTTGAGATGTTGCTTCAATATGTCCACATAATTTTCCTCCCTAATGATTCCATCTATTTTGCGAAGTACATCAGTCCCTCCTGCAGCAAAGCACCCCCATGCTTCATGGTTGGGATGTTGTTCTTCGGCTTGCAAGCCTCCCCCTTTTTTCTCCAAACATAACAATGGTCATTATGGCCAAACAGTTCTATTTTTGTTTCATCAGACCAGAGGACATTTCTCCAAAAAGTATGATCTTTGTCCCCATGTGCAGTTGCAAACTATAGTCTAGCTTTTTTATGGTGGTTTTGGAGCAGTGTCTTCTTCCTTGCTGAGTGGCCTTTCAGGTTATGTCAATATAGGACTCGTTTTACTGTGGATATAGATACTTTTGTACCTGTTTCCTCCAGCATCTTCACATGGTCCTTTGCTGTTGTTCTGGGATTGATTTGCACTTTTCGCATCAAAGTACGTTCATCTTTAGGAGACAGAACGTGTCTCCTTCCTGAGCGGTATGACGGCTGCGTGGTCCCATGGTGTTTATACTTGCATACTATTGTTTGTACAGATGAACATGGTACCTTCAGGTGTTTGGAAATGGATCCCAAGGATGAACCAGACTTGTGGAGGTATAAAATGTTTTTCTGAGGTCTTGGCTGATTTCTTTTGATTTTCCCATGATGTCAAGCAAAGAGACACTGAGTTTGAAAGTGGGCCTTGGCATCCATCCACAGGTACACCTCCAATTGACTCAAATAGTGTCAATTAGCCTATCAGAATTTTCTGGAATTTTCCAAGCTGTTTAAAGGCACAGTCAATTTAGTGTATGTAAACTTCTAACCCACTGGAATTGTGATACAGTGAATTATAAGTGAAATAATCTGTCTGTAAACAATTGTTGGAAAAATGACTTGTGTCATGTTCAAAGTAGATGTCCTAACCAACTTGACAAAATTACAGTTTGTTAACAAGACATTTGTGGAGTGGTTGAAAAATGAGTTTTAATGACTCCAAACTAAGTGTATGTAAACTTCCGACTTCAACCTATGTGTTGTGATAATTGCGTTGTTTGCTCTATAACCTGTTAGTTCATATGCCTTGCGGCCCTCATATATTGGCCTGAAGACCGATACAATAAGAAGACACAGGGAAATAATGAATTCAACCACACATTTGTTTCATCTTAAAACCAGAGAGCGACCTCTATCCAGTATCAAGTCCACAAAACATATTGCATGTAACAAACAGCTCCATGACCTACAGCAGCAGGGTCAAGCAAGTTAGTGTTTGACATTTTTGGAAACAACTATTGATTTAGAACCACGGAGAGTTTCCTTAAGTCTCAAAGAAAACAGGCGCTGCCTCCACTATTCCAGCACAGTTTCAACATCATCCAGTCACCTCTGCTTAGTCTAATACAGTGACAACTAAAAACAATTTAGTCCAATCAGCCATTGCAGTTCCGATTCCTCTCTCTCTCTCTCTCTCTCTCTCTGTGCGTTCATGCAGAGCCCCTACAGTAGATTCTGTATTACTCCTACACCCTAGAGCCTCTACAGTAGACCCTGTACTACTCCTACACCCTAGAGCCCCTAGCCTAGCATAGAGCCCCTCCATCAACTACTCTCATCCAACAATACTCAGCTAGAGTAGCTAGACCTACCCCTCCATTGTCTGACCCCTCATCTGTTATATGGCTTTCTCATTCCAAATCAAATCAAACCTTATTTGTCAAATGCGCCGAATACAACAAGTGTAGACTTTAAAGTGAAATGTTGACTTACAAGCCCTTAACCAACTGTGCAGTTCAAGAAGAGAAAAATATTTACCAAGTAGACTAAAATAAAAAGTAACACAATAAGAATAACAATAACGAGACTATACACAGGGGGCACCGGTAGAGTCAGTGTGGAGGCTATACACAGGGGGTACCGGTACAGAGTCAGTGTGGAGGCTATATACAGGGGGCACCGGTACAGAGTCAGTGTGGAGGCTATACACAGGGGGTACCGGTACAGAGTCAGTGTGGAGGCTATACACAGGGGGCACCGGTACAGAGTCAGTGTGGAGGCTATATACAGGGGGCACCGGTACAGAGTCAGTGTGGAGGCTATACACAGGGGGTACCGGTACAGAGTCAGTGTGGAGGCTATACACAGGGGGTACCGGTACAGAGTCAGTGTGGAGGCTATACACAGGGGGTACCGGTACAGAGTCAGTGTGGAGGCTATACACAGGGGGTACCGATACAGAGTCAGTGTGGAGGCTATATACAGGGGGCACCGGTACAGAGTCAGTGTGGAGGCTATATACAGGGGGCACCGGTACAGAGTCAGTGTGGAGGCTATACACAGGGGGTACCGGTACAGAGTCAGTGTGGAGGCTATACACAGGGGGTACCGGTACAGAGTCCGTGTGGAGGCTATATACAGGGGGCACCTACAGATTACGCAATAATTTCGACACAGGACACCGGGCGGGACACCAGGTAAATGTAGTCTCTTATGGTCAATCTTCCAATGATATGCCTACAAACACGTCACAATGCTGCAGACACCTTGGAGAAACGACACAAAGGGCAGGCTCATTCCTGGCGCATTGACAGCCATATAAGGAGACATTGGAACACAGCGCCTTCAGAATCTGGGGCATTTCCTGTATGAAACTTCATCTTGGTTTCGCCTGTAGCATTAGTTCTGGGGCACTCACAGATAATATCTTTGCAGTTTTGGAAACGTCAGAGTTTTGTCTTTCCAAGGCTGTCAATTCCATGCATAGTCAAGCATCTTTTCGTGACAAAATATTGCGCTTAAAACGGGTCTATAGGTTGAAGAGGTTAACAATGTCTACACTGTATTTCTGATCAATTTGTTATGGACCAAAAATTTGATTTCCTTTAAAAAACAAGGACATTTCTTAGTGACCCCAAACTTTTGATCGGTAGTGTAGGTGGGGGTGACTATGCATAGGTAATAAACAGCGAGCAGCAGCAGTGCACAAAAGGGATCGGGGTCAATGTTATGCTTGGCCCCAGTGATGTACTGGGCCGTTCACACTACTCTCTGTACCGCCTTGTGGTCAGCAGTTGCCATACCAGGCGGCAATGCAACCGGTCAGTATGCTCTCGATGGTGCAGCTGTATAACCTTTTGAGGATCTGAGGACCCATGCCAAGTTTTTCCAGTCTCCTGAGGGGGAAAAGGTTTTGTCGTACCCTCTTCATGACTGTCTTGTTATGTTTGGACTATGATAGTTCGTTGGGGATGTGGACGCCAAGGAACTTGAAACTCTTGACCCGCTCCACTACAGCCCCGTCGATGTTAAAGGGGGCCTGTTCGGCCTGTCTTTTCCTGTAGTCCACGATCAGCTCCTTTGTCTTGCTCACATTGAGGGAGAGGTTGTTGTCCTGGCATCACACTGACAGTTCTCTGACCTCCCTATAGGCTGTCTCATTGTTGTCGGTGATCAGGCCTCCCACTGTTGTGTCATCAGCAAACTTAATGATGGTGTTGGAGTCATGTTTGGACATGCAGTCGTGGGTGAACAGAGAGTATAGGAAGGGACTAAGTACACACCCATGAGAGGCCCAGTGTTAAGGATCAGCGTGGCAGATGTGTTGTTGCCTACTCTTAACACCTGGGGGCGGCCCGTCAGGAAGTCCAGGATCCAGTTGCAGAGGCAGGTGTTTAGTCCCAGAGTCCTTAGCTTAGTGATGAGCTTCGCGGGCACTATGGTGTTGAACGCTGAGCTGTAGTCAATGAACAGCATTCTCACATAGGTGTTCCTTTTGTCCATGTGAGAAAGGGCAGTGTGGAGTGAGATTGAGATTGTGTCATCTGTGGATCTGTTGGGGCGGTATGTGAATTTGAGTGTGTCTAGGGTGTCCGGGAGGATGCTGCTGATGTGAGCCATGACCAGCCTTTCAAAGCACTTCATGTCTACGACGTGAGTGCCACGGGGCGGTAATCATCATCACAGGTTACCTTCACTTCCTTGGGCACAGGGATTATGGTAGTCTGCTTGAAACATGTAGGTATTACATATTCGGTCAGGGAGAGGTTGAAAATGTCAGGGAAGACACTTGACAGTTGGTCAGAGCATGCTCGGAGTACACATCCTGATAATCCATCTGGCCCAGCAGCTTTGTGAATGTTGACCTGTTCACACTTGAATATTTTGTTGTCCTAGGCTCCTGTCTAAAATGCTTGCTCACTAGCCTACCTTATTTTCATGGGCAACGATGAGCCAGCTAGTTAACATTAACCTGATGTGCCTGTCTCATGGCACCCAAGTTATCCGAAAGCCTCGTGCCACTTTATAAATCCCCCGCGGCATGCAGAATACGCTCATATTAAACCACATGCGGTTTGTTCCCAGTGGTATCTAGCACCAATATGAACACAAGGTGCATCCCAAATGCCACCCTTTTCCTTATATAGTGCACTACTATGCACCCTGGTCAAAAGTAGTGTACAAAGAGAATAGGATGCCATTTGGGAAGCAGGCACACCCTCTCCTGCCAAGAGATTTTAAAAACAAGCTGAAAAGCCAATCTGATGTTTAATCCTACATAAGCAAACAACAAACTCAACATCAGGTAATCTGATGCGGTTTAAGCTGCATTTGCATTTGCTTAAAGCTGTTTTCTAGTGAAATGTGTTTTCTCGTCAGGACACTGTTGTTCAGAGCAATGTTGCAAATGTCAGAGACGGACAGAAAGGTTTATACAAATCTCTGATGTTGAAAATGAAATGTTAGCCTAAAAGCAATGTGAGACAATGTCTAGATGCTTTTTATAGTGGAGATCAAGTTTATAAATTGCCTGGCTGGGCTGATGAGACATTGGATTGAACAGTCAGATGGAACAGAGTAAATAGGCATTTTAACATCATAGATTTAGCTGGTGGTAACTTCTGGAATAGACACTGGCTGGAATGTGCTTTTAACCAATCAGAATTGAGGAACTGACCCACCCATTGTAAAACAAGGTAATAAGGAATGTGTCACCCAGTTCCTAAGTCCCATCGCTACAGGCCAATAGCAGAAAAAGATGGACAGGACCTCTTATTGGGCTGTTTCTGAAAACAGCACTAGCTGTCAAAATCCTTGCTTCCTATGCCGTTGTTTCCTCAGTTCCCCTCAAAGTGTACTGGCAGAGAGTAGAGGGTCCAAGGTCCCATGGTTCTCTTCCTCCAATGAGCTTTTTTATTTCTTTACATTTCATTTCACCTTTATTTAACCAGGTAGGCCAGTTGAGAACAAGTTCTCATTTACAACTGCGACCTGAACAAGATAAAGCAAAGCAGTGCGACAAAAACAACACAGTTATACATAAACAAACGTACAGTCAATAACATAAAATAACAGAAAAATATAAAAAATCTATGTACAGTGTGTGCAAATGTAGAAGAGTAGGGAGGTAGGCAATAAATAGGCCCTAGAGGTGAAAATAATTACAATTTAGTAATAATACTGGAGGGATAGATGTGCAGATGAGGATGATGATGCAAGTCGAGATACTGGGGTGCAAAAGAGCAAAAGGGTAAGTAATAATATGGGGATGAGGTAGTTGGGTGTGCTATTTACAGATTGGCTGTGTACAGGTACAGTGATCGGTAAGCTGCTCAGACAGCTGATGCTTAAAGTTAGAGAGGGAGATATAAGACTGCAGCTTCAGAGTTTTGAGAGGAATTGAGAAGATAAAGAAGCAAGGATTTTTTAATTTTTAAAATTTAACTAGGCAAGTCAGTTAAAACCTCTTTGGGTTAGGGGGCAGTATTTTGACGTCTGGATGACAAGCGTGCCCAAAGTAAACTGCCTGTTACTCAGGCCCAGAAGCTAGGATATGCATATGATTGGTAGATTTGGATAGAGAACACTCTAAAGGTTCTAAAACTGTTAAAATAATGTCTGTGAGTATAACATAACTGATATGGCAGGCAAAACTCAGAGGACAAACCATCCAGAAAAACATAAATTCAGCCCACCATTGATTCCTATGGCTGTCATTTTGAATATGAAGGGAAAATCTCCCAGATTGCAGTTCCTAGGGCTTCCACTAGATGTCAACAGTCTTTAGAAAGAGGTTCAGGCTTGTTTTTGGAAAAATGAGCTAGAATTTGTAGTTTTTCTAAGTGGCTCCCATTTTGGCTGTAGTGTTAGTTACGCGGACTGGTGAATGCGCGTACTTTGTTGTTTATCTCCGGTATAGACAATAACAATCCTCCGTCTTAAATTCTATTGTTTATTTACATATTAGGGTACCTGAGGTTTGATTATAAATGTTGTTTGACTTGTTTGGAGAAGTTTATTGATTTGTGATTGATTTTATATGCATTTTGAAGGAGGGAAACTGAATTTTTGGCATATAAAGAAGGACTTTACCTTTTGGAGTGCCAACAGAAGAAGATCTTCAAAGGTAAGGCATTTATTTTATCGCTATTTCTGACTTTCGTTGCGCATCTGCCTGGTTGGAAAATGTTTTTAATGCTTTTGTGTGCTGGGCGCGGTCCTCTCCCCCGCATGGTGTGCTTTCGCCGTAAAGCCTTTTTGAAATCTGACACAGTGGCTGGATTAACAAGAAGTTAAGCTTTCAACTGATGTATGGCACTTGTAGTTCATGAATGTTATATATTACTATTTCTCTAATTTGAATTTCGCGCTCTGCAATTTCACCGGATGTTGTCGAGGTGGGTCGCTAGCGGCACATCTAGCCCAAAGAGGTTTTAAGAACAAATTCTTATTTTACAATGTCTTACCCCGGCCAAACCCTCCCCTATCCCGGACAATGCTGGGCCAATTGTGTCGCCCTATGAGACTCCTGTTCACGGCCGGTTGTGATACAGTCGGGATCAAACCAGGGTCTGTAGTGACGCCTCTAGCATTGAGATGCAGTGCCTTAGACCGCTGCGCCACTCGACAGTTGGCAACGTTTTCCTCACTCATTGGGCAGGGAAACTAGCCCTCAAAGTGTTAATTCAAAAGTCTGGCCTTCATTTTATCAGCATCAGAGGATAATAATACCTGTAGCTGTTGCTGTTATTTGGCAACGCAGACTGTCATCTCATTGGTTGAGGCATCACTGAGAACAAGCCACCTGTGGAGTGCCATTTATAAACAGTGAGAGGGCATAGGAAAACAGTCAGTGGTTCCCCTGAGACACACAGACAGACACACAGATAGACGCTCGTCCCCAGACTCTACAGAACACAGGTATTATGACCCTACCGAGAGTTTATTTCATAATGTAATATATTTGAAAATTAACATAATGTAAAGAACTCTGGTTGAATCAATGTTGTTTCCACGTCATGTCCTGATATATCAAGTCTTTCCTCTCTTCTTCTGAATTTTTCTATCTTTTTCATTTGTTTCTCTTCCCCCCCTCTCTCCCCCACTCTCTTTCTGCCTCTCCCCGTCTCACTCTCACTCTCACCCCCGCCTCTCTCTCTGCCTCCCACCCCCATCTCTGCCTCTCCCCCGTCTCTCTCTCTCTCTCACTCTCACCCCCGCCCTCTCTCTCTGCCTCCCACCCCCATCTCTGCCTCTCCCCGTCTCACTCTCACTCTCACTCTCACCCCCCCCTCTCTCTCTGCCTCCCACCCCCCATCTCTGCCTCTCCCCCGTCTCTCTCTCACTCTCACTCTCACCCCCCCCTCTCTCTCTGCCTCCCACCCCCATCTCTGCCTCTCCCCTGTCTCTCTCTCACTCTCACTCTCACCCCACTCTCTCTCTGCCTCCCACCCCCATCTCTGCCTCTCCCTGTCTCTCTCTCACTCTCACTCCCGCCTCTCTCTCTGCCTCCCACCCCCCATCTCTGCCTCTCCCCGTCTCTCTCTCTCTCTCACTCTCACCCCGCCCTCTCTCTCTGCCTCCCACCCCCATCTCTGCCTCTCCCCCGTCTCTCTCTCTCTCTCACTCTCACCCCGCCCTCTCTCTCTGCCTCCCACCCCCCATCTCTGCCTCTCCCCGTCTCACTCTCACTCTCACTCTCACCCCCCCCTCTCTCTCTGCCTCCCACCCCCATCTCTGCCTCTCCCCGTCTCTCTCTCACTCTCACTCTCACCCCGCCTCTCTCTCTGCCTCCCACCCCCATCTCTGCCTCCCCTGTCTCTCTCTCACTCTTACTCTCACCCCCGCCTCTCTCTCTGCCTCCCACCCCCCATCTCTGCCTCTCCCCTGTCTCTCTCTCACTCTCACCCCCCTCTCTCTCTGCCTCCCACCCCCATCTCTGCCTCTCCCCATCTCTCTCTCTCTCTCACTCTCACCCCCGCACTCTCTCTCTGCCTCCCACCCCCCATCTCTGCCTCTCCCCCCTCTCTCTCTCTCTCTCTCACTCTCACCCCCGCACTCTCTCTCTGCCTCCCACCCCCATCTCTGCCTCTCCCCCTCTCTCTCTCTCTCTCACCCCGCCCTCTCTCTCTGCCTCCCACCCCCCATCTCCCCTCCCCCCGCTCTCTCTCTCTCTGCCTCCCACCCCCCATCTCTGCCTCCCCCCCCCATCTCTGCCTCTCCCCTGTCTCTCTCTCTCTCACTCTCACCCCCGCTCTCCCTCTGCTCTCTCTCTCTCTCACACTCTCTCTCTCTCTCTGCCTCCTCTCTCTCTCTCACACTCCCCACTCTCTCTGCCTCCCTCCCCCATCTCTGCCTCTCTCTCTCTCTTTCTCTCTCTCTCTCACTCTCACCCCGCACTCTCTCTCTGCCTCCCACCCCCCATCTCTGCCTCTCCCCGTCTCTCTCTCTCTCTCTCTCTCTCACTCTCACCCCCGCACTCTCTCTGCCTCCCACCCCCCATCTCTGCCTCTCCCCCGTCTCTCTCTTTCTCTCTCTCTCTCTCTCTCACCCCGCCCTCTCTCTCTGCCTCCCACCCCCATCTCTGCCTCTCCCCCGTCTCTCTCTCTCTCTCACACTCTCACCCCCACACTCTCTCTGCCTCCCACCCCCACATCCCTGCCTCTCCCCGTGTCTCTCTCTCTCTCACTCTCACCCCGCTCTCTCTCTCTGCCTCTCTCTCTCTCTCTCTCTCACACTCTCACCCCCGCACTCTCTCTGCCTCCCACCCCCCCCATCTCTGCCTCTCCCCGTCTCTCTCTTTCTCTCTCTCTCTCTCTCTCTCTCTCTCTCTCTCTCTCTCTCTCTCTCTCTCTCACACTCTCACCCCCCACACTCTCTCTGCCTCCCACCCCCATCTCTGCCTCTCCCCGTCTCTCTCTCTCTCTCACTCTCACCCCGCTCTCTCTCTCTGCCTCTCTCTCTCTCTTTATCACCCCCCTCTCTCTCTCTTCCCCCACAGATCAAGCCCTATCTGACTGAGAGGCATGTCCTCCTCCTCTCTTCTGTGGTGCCTGCTGGTGGTGTGTGTTCTGGCTGTGGTCCAGATCTATGCAGCAGAGGAACGTAAGGTCCTCAAGGTGTTCAACCTCAGAGCCAGCGACCTGAACAGCGGCTTGTTCCAGACCCCTGATGGCTACGTCAAGGTAAATCTCTCCTCACCTGAGTCACCTGTCCACCATGATAGCTGATGTGTTGTGATCTGTCTGGTGCCAAATGTCTGGGTGATACACATTTGTGGTGGAAGCTATATGAAGCTCTTTGAGCATCTGGGCAAAAGCTTTATATAAATCTAATCTATTATTATGATTGTTATTATGTTTATGATGATTGTCATGACGATGATGATATTTATGATGACGATGATGTTTATGATGATGATTATCACTATCATTATTATCATCATTATCATGATTATCGTCATAATCATTGTCATTATTATAATTCAGGTGTTCAGTGGCGCCGGCTACGGTGGGAAGACAGAGGTAAAGACCGACGACCATGACCCCTGGTGGAAGGAGGACTTCAACTTCTTCAACGTCCGTGAGAACGACCCGCTGAGGCTGGAGGTGTACGACAGTGACGTGCTCTTCGACGACCTGCTGGGGACCTGCGAGCGCTCCATCAAGAATGGAACTTGGCAACATAGCTGCTCCATCAAGAGGGGAGGGACGCTGTATTACTCCTACACCCTAGAGCCTCTACAGTAGACCCTGTACTACTCCTACACCCTAGATCCTCTACAGTAGACCCTGCACTACTCCTACACCCTAGAGACTCTACAGTAGACCCTGCACTACTCCTACACCCTAGAGCCTCTACAGTAGACCCTGTACTACTCCTACACCCTAGAGTCCCTACAGTAGACCCTGTACTACTCCTACACCCTAGAGACCCTACAATAGACCCTGTACTACTCCTACACCCTAGAGACCCTACAGTAGACCCTGTACTACTCCTACACCCTAGAGCCCCTACAGTAGACCCTGTACTACTCCTACACCCTAGAGCCCCTACAGTAGACCCTGTACTACTCCTACACCCTAGAGCCCCTACAGTAGACCCTGTACTACTCCTACACCCTAGAGCCCCTACAGTAGACCCTGTACTACTCCTACACCCTAGAGCCTCTACAGTAGACCCTGTACTACTCCTACACCCTAGAGCCTCTACAGTAGACCCTGTACTACTCCTACACCATAGAGCCCCTACAGTAGACCCTGTACTACTCCTACACCCTAGAGCCCCTACAGTAGACCCTGTACTACTCCTACACCCCAAGCCTAGAGTAATGTCCCACTAATCATCCACAACAATCTGTTAAACTCTGACCTCACTCTGATTCCAAACACCCTCAACACCAGCGTTTCCCAATCCCGGTCCTGGGCACTAACACACCTGTTTCAACTAAAGTCTTGATGATGACTTGATTAGTTGAATCAAGTGTGTTAGCGGAGTGCTAAGGCAAAACCCAAAACGTGCTCCTCTTTGAGTCCCCTAGACACAGCTCTAAAATGTGTTCTGAATCACAACAGACACATGTACCTAGTTTCCCCCTCCTCCTCACTCTGATCTCATGGTCCTCACTTTAGACATCAATAAAATAACTGTTTTTCAGTATAATGCTCTCAATTTGGTTCTTTCTTTTATCACCATGAAGTGTTTAGGTTTTCTCCTAATATTTGTCTGTGACTCCTGCAGGAATTTGTGCCTCTGTGAAGGAATTGTGCAGGACTAGTGTTGATAACTGTCAGAAGTTTTGCCTACACCTCTGTAGGACTCCTGTTTGTATTGTCCTGCAGGAACTTCTAAAATCCTACAGATCCTGCATGTTTAAAAAAAATATTCCTGCAGGACTCATTTATTCCTGCAAGGTAAGACAAATTCCTGCAGCGGTTTTGATAAACCTATATAATGTCAGGGCAGTGTCGGTAAGAGCAGGGCAGTGTCGGTGAGAGCAGGTTGGTAAGAGCAGGGCAGTGTCGGTAAGAGCAGGGCAGTGTCGGTAAGAGCAGGGCAGTGTCGGTGAGAGCAGGTTGGTAAGAGCAGGGCAGTGTCGGTAAGAGCAGGGCAGTGTCGGTAAGAGCAGGGCAGTGTCGGTGAGAGCAGGGCAGTGTCGGTAAGAGCAGGGCAGTGTCGGTAAGAGCAGGGCAGTGTCGGTGAGAGCAGGGCAGTGTCGGTAAGAGCAGGGCAGTGTCGGTAAAAGCACAGCAGTGTCGGTAAGAGCGGGGCAGTGTCGGTGAGAGCAGGGCAGTGTCGGTAAGAGCAGGGCAGTGTCGGTAAAAGCACAGCAGTGTCGGTAAGAGCAGGGCAGTGTCGGTAAGAGCAGGGCAGTGTTGGTAAGATCATGGCAGTGTCGGTAAGATCATGGCAGTGTCGGTAAGATCATGGCAGTGTTGGTAAGATCATGGCAGTGTTGGTAAGAGCAGGGCAGTGTTGGTAAGATCATGGCAGTGTCGGTAAGAGCGGGGCAGTGTCGGTAAGAGCAGGGCAGTGTTGGTAAGAGCACAGCAGTGTCGGTAAGATCATGGCAGTGTCGGTAAGAGCAGGGCAGTGTCGGTAAGAGCAGGGCAGTGTCGGTGAGAGCAGGGCAGTGTCGGTAAGAGCAGGGCAGTGTCGGTAAGAGCAGGGCAGTGTCGGTAAGGGCGGGGCAGTGTCGGTAAGAGCGGGGCAGTGTCGGTAAGAGCAGGGCAGTGTCGGTAAGATCACAGAAGTGTCGGTAAGGGCAGGGCAGTGTTGGTAAGAGCAGGGCAGTGTCGGTAAGAGCAGGGCAGTGTCGGTAAGAGCAGGGCGGTGTCGGTAAGATCACAGAAGTGTCGGTAAGGGCAGGGCAGTGTCGGTAAGGGCAGGGCAGTGTTGGTAAGAGCAGGGCAGTGTCGGTAAGAGCATGGCAGTAAGAGCAGGGCAGTGTCGGTAAGAGCATGGCAGTAAGAGCAGGGCAGTGTCGGTAAGAGCAGGGCAGTGTCGGTAAGAGCAGGGCAGTGTCGGTAAGAGCAGGGCAGTGTTGGTAAGATCAGGGCAGTGTCGGTAAGATCACGGCAGTGTCGGTAAGATCACGGCAGTGTCGGTAAGAGCATGGCAGTAAGAGCAGGGCAGTGTCGGTAAGAGCAGGGCAGTGTCGGTAAGAGCAGGGCGGTGTCGGTAAGATCATGGCAGTGTCGGTAAGAGCAGGGCAGTTGTCGGTAAGATCAGGGCAGTGTCGGTAAGATCACAGCAGTGTCGGTAAGATCACAGCAGTGTCGGTAAGATCAGGGCAGTGTCGGTAAGATCAGGGCAGTGTCGGTAAGATCAGGGCAGTGTCGGTAAGATCACAGCAGTGTCGGTAAGATCACAGCAGTGTCGGTAAGAGCAGGGCGGTGTCGGTAAGATCACAGCGGTGTCGGGAAGATCACAGCAGTGTCGGTAAGATCACAGCAGTGTCGGTATCTGTAATTTTCTGGTAATCATCCCAGTACCCTGGCGACGTGTGGTACATTCTGAAGTACACTATGCTACACACTGCAGTAGCCTGTGTTCATATACAGTGCCTATCATAGAATATTGTTGACATGTCCTATAGTGCCCCTATCCCGAATCTTGTTTCTTTAAAAATATATTGTATAATATTTTTCTGTGTTAAAACAGATCTAGCATATGCATTTCTACCATTGGGTCCCTTACTAGAGCATTCTATGGAATACAAAAAGCCTATAATAGGCACAGAAAACAACAACAGTGAAAGCGAAGACACAACCACAAACATCTTGCTGATAGACAGAGGCTGAGTGAGGGGTGTTTTTATTTCTCTTGTGAGTCCAATAATAATAAAATAATAATAATAAATAATAATAAAATAATAATAATAAATAATAATACATAAATTGTCTTCCAGATATTTTCCTTGCTCTGGAGTTGAGGACATACTTGCCCCCTAACATTTCAGAAGGTCTGTTTTATCCTACTGAATGAAGGATGAAGGTCTGTTTTAGTGTTGTTTTATCATCATCACCCCATGACCAATATGGTAATTACATTATAATTTTGAAATTGGGAATTGCATTTGTCTTTACAATGACTTAATTTCTCCTATAGGAAGTTTGTATATAGAAATGTGTCATTATTGTAATGATTATTTTTGTGATATCAAGCCCTGCTCAGATAATCCCTACCATTGTGCTGCTGAATTGCCTTAGTGCTGCTGCAAATGTACATTATCCCAGGAGTGTTGGAAGTTATAATGTAAGTAACCAAATGTGTTTTCCTCTAACTTCCCGAAATGCCTCTGTCAATCGAACAGATATTGTAAGCAGTAATCACGAGCCCATGAACCTGAGTTCTACTGTCAGCACTGAGGCGGTTTGCTCTGGTAGGAAGTCCATTATCTGCTCCAAAATAAATATCACTGCCATGTCTTCCTCTGATAAGCCTCACAGTAAATCAATAAAAACAATCATTAACATAATTTGCCTGGAAACAAGGTTCATGAAATTGATAACTTTCTGGGAAATGGCAGCAATGCTTTGGTTACCACATCATCAGAAAAAATTATGGGGGTGGAGTTGCTGTTTGTATGCAGAGTCATATTCCTGTAAAGCTTAGAGAGGATCTCATGTCAAATGCTGTTGATATAATATACCTACAGTGAGGAGAACAAGTATTTGATACACTGCCGATTTTGCAGGTTCTCCTACTTACAAAGCATGTAGAGGTCTGTAATTTTTTATCATAGGCACACTTCAACTGTGAGAGACGGAATCGAAAACAAAAATCTAGAAAATCACATTGTATGATTTTTAAGTAATTAATTTGCATTTTGTTGCATGATATAAGGGGCTGTCTGTCCGTAATAAAGCGCTGCACTGCTTTCTTGACATGGCTATCAAAAAAGCAAGTCCTACACTCTTAGAAAAAACTGCGTTATCTAGAACCTTAAAGGGTTCTTCGGCTGTCCCTCATAGGAGAAGCCTTTGAAAAACCCTTTTTGGTTTCAGGAGGAACTCTTTCCGTTCCAGGTTTAACCTTTTTGGGTTCGGTGTAGAACCCTTTCTACTGAGGGTTCTAAATGGAACCCAAAAAAGTTAAACCTCTAACCAAAAAGGGTTGACCTAAGGGGACAGCCAATAACCCATTTGGAACACATTTTTCTAAGAGTGTACAGGCCCTACTTTTGTTGCCCCTTGTCAAGTGCCACAAAGATGGACATAGGCAAATTATAGTTGGCCCATAACAGAACAGCACGGCTGGCCCTTAAATGTACACAGACAGCTGACAATAATAATATGCATGCCAATCTTTCCTGGATCAGATGGACAAGTAGAGGAGAGATTAACCTAATCAGTACTTGTATTTGTGAGAAGTATTGACACGTTGATGCATCGAGCTGTCTGTATAAATGACTAGCACACAGCGAAGACACCCATGCACCAGAGGTCTCTCCACTGTCCCCAAGTCCAGAACAGACTATGGGAAACGCACAGTATGACATAGAGCCACGACTACATGGAACTCTATTCTACATCAAGTAATTCATACAAGCAGTAGAATCAGATTTTTTTTTAAATAGATCAGCAGGGTTATATCTGGAACTTCATGTTGAAGATCAGTCTATCTGAACATTCTGTAAATGTCCATTCTCCTGACTGTCCATTGCCCCAGGTGTACATAATCAAGTCAAACCAACTAACCAATGATAGTCTGTACAGAGAAGTATAAATAAGTTGTGATGCTCAAATACTGTATGACTCTTTCAACAGGCCACTGAAAATGTTGAAAGCTGCAATACAGTTTTTGATTCAAAGCCATTTGCAAACAGCAAGTTGGATGCTTAGCAAAAACTACTTTGGACCTTCTTGTCTATCTGAGGGGAAGTGTTCTTGTTTCAAACACACTCTACCACATTTAAAGGGATAGTTTATTCAGAATACAAACTAACGTAATTTTTTACCTACTGTACCTTGGCTGTAGTTGATTCAAGAAGGCAGTTTTGGATATTTAGTTTCCACTTAATAACTGTATTTTGTTACTGTTAGCACTTAACATTAAACTGCCCTTGTGCCTGTGTATTAAAACTAAATTCTATTAGCAGGTTGTGACATAATACTTTGGTAATTGCATTTTAATCGCATAGCAATGAGCCAAGTTTTTTGTAACTACGGGACACAAGAGGAATAGTGACTGTTCCTTATTCCATGTAATAACTCCATTGTTATGTAATTATGAAGCGATTTACAAAGTCCTACGCAACAACACATATATAAGAACATGATGTGAAGTGTTACTGTATTATCTTATGTTTCACTCATTATGAACAATATATTTGTTAGTCATTTTGAAGCTGCAAAAGTGGTCTACTCTAATGTTGATGTGATTCCATGTCCCTCATGTGTTTCATTCTAGGCTATATATTCTATTAAGATTCACATCTGAGAGCCCTCCAGACCATGTGCTAATGATCATATATTTAGACTAATTCAACTAACTGTTGTAGTTTTTTATCAAATATTTGGCCGCCATCAAATAAATACATTTTTGTTTAAAAATAATTTTAAAAAAGTGTTGCCTTTTAGTTGAAACTATATAAACTATATTAGACTATGAATATTTGAAAGGGGCACAACTTTCACATGCCCCCCCACATCCTGAAATAAAAAAAATGTATGATTATAATTGGAATGTGATACAAAACGAGGCAGCGGTGTGCTTTAGGACCATGTGGATGCCTCCTTGCGGACGCTGCTGTTTGGAGTGTTTATCCCACTTCTAAAACAAAAGTTGCACAGCCTGTGTGCACTGTCCCTGCATTCAATTTGAGAAGACGGTGATGGAGAAGATGGCTGACGTTTTACGTGCTCCTAACCGATTGTGCTTTTATGTTTGTTTTTCGCATTGTTTGTAACTTATTTTTTAAACTTATTTTGTACATAATGTTGTTGCTACCGTCTCTTATGACTGAAAAAAACTTCTGGACATCAGAGCAACGATTACTCACCACGAACTGGCAGAGGCTTTTTTTTTCCATTAACGAATCCTACAAGCCTGATGTGAATGACATACTGCTTTCCCGGGAACAGGCCCAAATCCACGTTATTTGCGTGAAGAGACAACAGAGAAAAAGAGGACGGAGGTTGGGCTGCCTTCTGAGAATTCGTAGGTGATCTAATAAACCCCCACTGCCTTCCGTCCTACTAGCTAACGTGCAATCATTGGAAAATAAAATCGACGACCTACGAAGAAGATTAAACTACCCCAATGGGACATTAAAAAACGGTAATATCTTATGCTTCACAGAGTCATGGCTGAATGACGACATTATCAACATACAGCTGGCTGGTTATAAGCCGTATACTCTGTATCGGCAGGATAGAACAACGGTGTCTGGTAAGACAAGGGGTGGAACTAAGCATATATGTAAACAACAGCTGGTGCACAATATCTAAGGAAGTCTCAAGGTTTTGCCCGCCTGAGGTAGAGTATCTCATGATAAGCTGTAGACCACACTATCTACCTAGAGAGTTTTCATCTGTATTTTTCATAGCTGTCTACATACCACCACAGACTGATGCTGACACTAAGACCGCACTTAATTAACTGTATCCACCATAAGAAAACAGGAAAACGCTCATCCAGAGGTGGCGCTCCTAGTGGCCGGGGACTTTAATACAGGGAAACTTAAATCCATTTTACCAAAATTCTATCAGCATGTTAAATGTGCAACCAGATGAAAAAAAAACTAGACCACCTTTACTCCACACACAGAGACGCGTACAAAGCTCTCCCTCGCCCAAACCCAATAAAACGACTGGAAAGATTCTCCCATCAAAGGTGACTGTTTATAATAGCCTGGTACTCATTTTTGTTGCTCATAACTGTCTGATTGAGAAACCGTTGGGTGGGAGGAACCATGGAGATGCTTGCTAGCCCAGCTAGCTAGCTAACTGGCAGACCTTAGCTCTGTGGTTAATTAAGCTAGCTATCTATGCAGAAGATGAATAGTAAGTAGCTAATCGGTTAGCTAATCACTTGTTAACCAGCTAGTGAACTGTTAGCTAACAATTTGATATATGTATGTATTATGTCAATTACCTTGTACAGACACCGTCAATTAATATAGGCCTAACTGCAGCTAAGTTAGCAGACCTTTATAGTTAGCTAGCTAAACACAGCTTTCTAGCCTGAGCTGGATGGGTAGCTAGCTAAGCAGCTGGTATGTTCAATTATTGGGACAGTGAAGAATGTTTCTAACCACGATTACGGATAATCCTGAATGAATCGTGAATAATGATGAGTGAGAAAGTTAGGCGCACAAAAATCACCCCCCCCCCCCAAAAAAAAAAATATGTATATGTTATTGTATTGGTGAGAGGTTAGCATGTCTTGGGGCTATGGTCTTTGTACATCTAATTTCTAAACGGTTCACCTGATATTGATGAAAATACCCTCAGATTAAAGCCGACAGCCTACCCTTTAACCTCACAGTCATTGCTTGATTTTTTTTTTGGAGTATAGAGTCAAAATAATACATCATTTGTAGAGAGAGAGAGAAAAAGGTGAAGAGAGAGAGGGGGGGCTCTTCTCTCGCAAGCCCAATTTGTTCTCCTGGCAAGTCAAAGATCTTCTCCCCTCAACCCCTCCCCTTTGTTCTCTTTTCAGAAAACATGTTTTTCAATCTTCCACCCCCGTTTTGACTCCAGAGGGTTTTAGACCAACCCACAGCCAAATAGCAAGCTTCATATAAAAACCAATGTGATTCGAAACCCTTTATCATGAACTCCTGCAAACTGACACACTCAGAGAGAGAGAGAGAGCACAGTGCAGAACCTTCAATACAGGAACACATATCAACTTGTTTACCTTCATAAAGGTAAGAGTAGCTTCATTTCTGTTTGATTTCATCTAAAAACATATATTGCCTTGAAAATCCCTGCACTAGTATTTGGTTCTTGGCTCAAGAAATGCAACCTCATTTTATTGGTTGTGTGTCCATTCAAGAGAGTAAAACATTAAAAATCAAATAGCTAAATTATCCTTGGTATGACCGACTTAAAACAATTCCACTTTGGATGGTGTAGCAATATATCCAGTCACTACAAAGATACAGCCGTCCTTCCTAACTCAGTTTGACGGAGAGGAAGGAAACTGCTCAGGAATTACACAATGAGGCCAATGGTGACTTTAAAACAGTTACACAGTTACACAGTTTAATGGCTGTGATAGGAGAAAACTGAGGATGGATCAACAACATTGTAGTTATTCCACAATACTAACCTAAATGATGGAGTGAAAAGGAGGAAGCCTGTACAGAATACAAATATTCCAAAACATGCATCCTGTTTGCAATAAGGCACTAAAGTAAAACTACAAAACATGTGGCAAAGAAATTAACTTTAAGTCATAAATACAAAGCTTTATAGCAAATCCAACACATAACTGAGTACCACTTCATACTTTCAAGCATGGTGGTGGCTCCTCATGCTTTTTGCACACATTGTATATAGACTCCCCTTTTTTTCTCTACTGTGTTATTGACTTGTTAATTGTTTACTCCATGTGTAACTCTGTGTTGTCTGTTCACACTGCTATGCTTTATCTTGGCCAGGTCGCAGTTGCAAATGAGAACCTGTTCTCAACTAGCCTACCTGGTTAAATAAAGGTGAAATAAAAATAAAAATAAATGTATATGCTTGTCATTGGCAAGGACTAGGGAGTTTTTTAGGATAAAACCCCCCCCGGAAGATAGCTTAGATCAGGCAAAATCCTAGAGGTTAACCTGGTTCAGGCTGCTTTCCAACAGACACTTGGAGACAAATGCACCTTTTCGCTTTTCAGAAGGACAGCTGTAATTGCTGCAAAAGGTGATTCATGTATTGACTCAGAGGTGTGAAAACTTATGTAAATTAGATATTTCTGTATTCATTTTTAAAAAATAAATGTGCAAACATGTCTAGTAAGAGGTACTTTTTAAAGGCATTGTATATGATGTAAGGAAATTATTCTGTTTTGATTGTCAACACTTACTCAATTGATTTGTGTGTCTTATGTAGAGAGATATGCTAACAAAAAGGTGCTTATCATTTGCATTTTGTGTGAAAGCAATGTGAACATGTTACTGTTGTGCTCATGTATGTTATTGCTGTAAAACTTCAGTTTCGTACAAATGGTGTAAGACTGTAATTTATAAGTCAAATTGAACAATGACATCTATGACCCCGTGTCTTCAACAGTGGACATTTGACAAAAGGTCCTTTATTAGGCTTCCAAGGCTGGGGGAGTAGGCTGGAAAGCCTTGTCCTTTCAAATCAGGTGGAATTACTATCATTCTAATATCAATTAATGTATCTTTAATATGAATAATCCTTTTTATCATTAATCCTTAATATCATTAATCTATATTTAATATCATTAATCTTTAATATCATTAATCCTTAATATCATTAATCTATCTTTAATATCATTAATCCTTAATATCATTAATCTATCTTTTATATCAATAATATATATTTAATATCATTAATCTTTAATATCACTAATCTATCCTTAATATCATTAATCTATCTTTAATATCATTAATCTATCTTTAATATCATTAATCCCTAATATCATTAATCTATCTTTTATATCAATAATATATATTTAATATCATTAATCTTTAATATCACTAATCTAACCTTAATATCATTAATCTATCTTTAATATCATTAATCCTCCACAGAAAGAGGCTGGCACTAAGACCGCACTCAATCAGCTGTATAAGGAAATAAGCAAACAGGAAACCGCTCACCCAGAGGTGACGCTCCTAGTGGCCGGAGACTTTAATGCAGGGAAACTTAAATCAGTTCTACCAAATCTCTATCAACATGTGAAATATGCAACCAGAGGGAAAAAAAAATTCAAGATCACCTTTACTCCACACACAGAGATGCATACAAAGCTCTCCCTCGCCCTCCATTTGGTAAATCCGACCACAACTCTATCCTCCTGATTCCTGCTTACAAGCAAAAATTAAAGCAGGAAGCACCAGTGACTCGGTCTATAAAAAATGGTCAGATGAAGCAGATATTAAACTACAGGACTGTTTTGCTATCACAGACTGGAACATGTTCCGGGATTCTTCCGATGACATTGAGGAATACACCACATCAGTCACTGGCTTTATCAATACGTGCATTGAGGAAGTCATCCCCATAGTGACTGTACATACATACCCCAACCAGAAGCAATGAATTACAGGCAACATTCGCACTGAGCTAAATGGCCGCTTTTAAGGTGCGGAACTCTAACCCGGAAACTGACAAGAATCCCGCTATGCCCTGTGACATCAAACAGGCAAAGCGTCAATACAGGGCTAAGATTGAATCATACTACACTGGCTCTGACGCTCGTCGGATGTGGCAGGGCTTGCAAACTATTACAGACTACAAGGGGAAGCACAGCCGAGAGCTGCCCAGTGACACAAGCCTACCAGACGAGCTAAATCATTTTTTTACGCTCTTCGAGGCAAGCAACACTGATGCATGCATGAGAGCACCAGCTGTTCCGGACGACTGTGTGATCACGCTCTCCATAGCCGACGTAAGACCTTTAAACAGGTCAACATACACAAGGCTGCGGGGCCAAACAAACGGATTACCAGGACGAATGTTCCGGGCAGGTGCTGCCCAACTGGCAGGAGTCTTCACTGACATTTTCAACATGTCCCTGATTGAGTCTGTAATACCAACATGCTTCAAGCAGACCACCATAGTCCCTGTGCCCAAGAACACAAAAGCAACCTGCCTAAATGACTACAGACCCTTAGCACTCACGGCCGTAGCCATGAAGTGCTTTGAAAGGCTGGTAATGGCTCACATCAGCACCATTATCCCAGAAACCCTAGACCCACTCCAATTTGCATACCACCCAAACATATCCACAGATGATGCAATCTCTATTGCACTCCACACTACCCTTTCCCACCTGGACAAAAGGAACACCTATGTGAGAAAGCTATTCAATGAATACAGCTCAGCGTTCAATATAGTACCCTCAAAGCTCATCACTAAGCTAAGGAACCTGGCACTAAACACCTCCCTCTGCAACTGGATCCTGGACTTCCTGATGGGCCGCCCCCAGGTGGTAAGGGTAGGTAGCAACACATCTGCCACACTGATCCTCAACACTGGAGCTCCCCAGGGGTGCGTGCTCAGTCCCCTCCTGTACTCCCTGTTCACCCACGAATGCATGGCCAGGCACGACTCCAACATCATTAAGTTTGCAGATGACACAACAGTGGTAGGCCCGATCACGACAACGACGAGACAGCCTATAGGGAGGAGGTCAGAGACCTGGCCGGGTGGTGCCAGAATAACAACCTCTCTCAACTTGACCAAGACTAAGGAGATGATTGTGGACTACAGGAAAAGGAGCACCGAGCACGCCCCTATTCTCATCGACGGGGCAAGGCACTTCAAATCAAATCAAATCAAATTTATTTATATAGCCCTTCGTACATCAGCTGATATCTCAAAGTGCTGTACAGAAACCCAGCCTAAAACCCCAAACAGCAAACAATGCAGGTGTAAAAGCACGGTGGCTAGGAAAACCTCCCTAGAAAGGCCAAAACCTAGGAAGAAACCTAGAGAGGAACCAGGCTATGTGGGGTGGCCAGTCCTCTTCTGGCTGTGCCGGGTAGAGATTATAACAGAACATGACCAAGATGTTCAAATGTTCATAAATGACCAGCATGGTCGAATAATAATAAGGCAGAACAGTTGAAACTGGAGCAGCAGCATGGCCAGGTGGACTGGGGACAGCAAGGAGTCATCATGTCAGGTAGTCCTGGGACATGGTCCTAGGGCCCAGGCCAGTTGAAACTGGAGCAGCAGCATGGCCAGGTGGACTGGGGACAGCAAGGAGTCATCATGTCAGGTAGTCCTGGGGCACGGTCCTAGGGCTCAGGTCCTCCGAGAGAGAGAAAGAAAGAGAGAATTAGAGAGAGCATATGTGGGGTGGCCAGTCCTCTTCTGGCTGTGCCGGGTGGAGATTATAACAGAACGTGGCCAAGATGTTCAAATGTTCAAATGACCAGCATGGTTGAATAATAGTAAGGCAGAACAGTTGAAACTGGAGCAGCAGCATGGCCAGGTGGACTGGGGACAGCAAGGAGTCATCATGTCAGGTAGTCCTGGGACATGGTCTTAGGGCCCAGGCCAGTTGAAACTGGAGCAGCAGCATGGCCAGGTGGACTGGGGACAGCAAGGAGTCATCATGTCAGGTAGTCCTGGGGCATGGTCCTAGGGCTCAGGTCCTCCGAGAGAGAGAAAGAAAGAGAGAAGGAGAGAATTAGAGAACGCACACTTAGATTCACACAGGACACCGAATAGGACAGGAGAAGTACTCCAGATATAACAAACTGACCCTAGCCCCCCGACACATAAACTACTGCAGCATAAATACTGGAGGCTGAGACAGGAGGGGTCAGGAGACACTGTGGCCCCATCCAAGGACACCCCCGGACAGGGCCAAACAGGAAGGATATAACCCCACCCACTTTGCCAAAGCACAGCCCCCACACCACTAGAGGGATATCTTCAACCACCAACTTACCATCCTGAGACAAGGCCGAGTATAGCCCACAAAGATCTCCGCCACGGCACAACCCAAGGGGGGACGCCAACCCAGACAGGCTGACCACAACAGTGAATCAACCCACCCAGGTGACGCACCCCCAGGGACGGCATGAGAGAGCCCCAGTAAGCCAGTGACTCAGCCCCGTAACAGGGTTAGAGGCAGAGAATCCCAGTGGAAAGAGGGGAACCGGCCAGGCAGAGACAGCAAGGGCGGTTCGTTGCTCCAGAGCCTTTCCGTTCACCTTCCCACTCCTGGGCCAGACTACACTCAATCATATGACCCACTGAAGAGATGAGTCTTCAGTAAAGACTTAAAGGTTGAGACCGAGTTTGCGTCTCTGACATGGGTAGGCAGACCGTTCCATAAAACTGGAGCTCTATAGGAGAAAGCCCTGCCTCCAGCTGTTTGCTTAGAAATTCTAGGGACAATTAGGAGGCCTGCGTCTTGTGACCATAGCGTACGTGTAGGTATGTACGGCAGGACCAAATCAGAGAGATAGGTAGGAGCAAGCCCATGTAATGCTTTGTAGGTTAGCAGTAAAACCTTGAAATCAGCCCTTGCTTTGACAGGAAGCCAGTGTAGAGAGGCTAGCACTGGAGTAATATGATCAAATTTTTTGGTTCTAGTCAGGATTCTAGCAGCCGTATTTAGCACTAACTGAAGTTTATTTAGTGCTTTATCCGGGTAGCCGGAAAATAGAGCATTGCAGTAGTCTAACCTAGAAGTGACAAAAGCATGGATTAATTTTTCTGCATCATTTTTGGACAGAAAGTTTCTGATTTTTGCAATGTTACGTAGATGGAAAAAGCTGTCCTCGAAATGGTCTTGATATGTTCTTCAAAAGAGAGATCAGGGTCCAGAGTAACGCCGAGGTCCTTCACAGTTTTATTTGAGACGACTGTACAACCATTAAGATTAATTGTCAGATTCAACAGAAGATCTCTTTGTTTCTTGGGACCTAGAACAAGCATCTCTGTTTTGTCTGAGTTTAATAGTAGAAAGTTTGCAGCCATCCACTTCCTTATGTCTGAAACACATGCTTCTAGCGAGGGCAATTTTGGGGCTTCACCATGTTTCATTGAAATGTACAGCTGTGTGTCATCCGCATAGCAGTGAAAGTTTACATTATGTTTTCGAATAACATCCCCAAGAGTTAAAATATATAGTGAAAACAATAGTGGTCCTAAAACAGAACCTTGAGGAACACCGAAATTTACAGTTGATTTGTCAGAGGACAAACCATTCACAGAGACAAACTGATATCTTTCCGACAGATAAGATCTAAACCAGGCCAGAACATGTCCGTGTAGACCAATTTGGGTTTCCAATCTCTCCAAAAAAATGAGGTGATCGATGGTATCAAAAGCAGCACTAAGGTCTAGGAGCACGAGAACAGATGCAGAGCCTCGGTCCGATGCCATTAAAATGTCATTTACCACCTTCACAAGTGTCGTCTCAGTGCTATGATGGGGTCTAAAACCAGACTGAAGCATTTCGTATACATTGTTTGTCTTCAGGAAGGCAGTGAGTTGCTGCGCAACAGCCTTCTCTAAAATTTTTGAGAGGAATGGAAGATTCGATATAGGCCGATAGTTTTTTATATTTTCTGGGTCAAGGTTTGGCTTTTTCAAGAGAGGCTTTATTACTGCCACTTTTAGTGAGTTTGGTACACATCCAGTGGATAGAGAGCCGTTTATTATGTTCAACATAGGAGGGCCAAGCACAGGAAGCAGCTCTTTCAGTAGTTTAGTTGGAATAGGGTCCAGTATGCAGCTTGAAGGTTTAGAGGCCATGATTATTTTCATCATTGTGTCAAGAGATATAGTACTAAAAGACTTGAGCGTCTCTCTTGATCCTAGGTCCTGGCAGAGTTGTGCAGACTCAGGACAACTGAGGTTTGGAGGAATACGCAGGTTTAAAGAGGAGTCCGTAATTTGCTTTCTAATAATCATAATCTTTTCCTCAAAGAAGTTCATGAATTTATCACTGCTAAAGTGAAAGTCATCCTCTCTTGGGGAATGCTGCTTTTTAGTTAGCTTTGCGACAGTATCAAAAAGGAATTTCGGATTGTTCTTATTTTCCTCAATTAAGTTAGAAAAATAGGATGATCGAGCAGCAGTAAGGGCTCTTCGGTACTGCACGGTACCGTCCTTCCAAGCTAGTCGGAAGACTTCCAGTTTGGTGTGGCGCCATTTCCGTTCCAATTTTCTGGAAGCTTGCTTCAGAGCTCGGGTATTTTCTGTGTACCAGGGAGCTAGTTTCTTATGGGACATTTTTTAGTTTTTAGGGGTGCAACTGCATCTAGGGTATTGCGCAAGGTTAAATTGAGATCCTCAGTTAGGTGGTTAACGGATTTTTGTCCTCTGGCGTCTTTGGGTAGGCAGAGGGAGTCTGGAAGGGCATCAAGGAATCTTTGTGTTGTCTGTGAATTTATAGCACGACTTTTGATGTTCCTTGGTTGGGGTCTGAGCAGATTATTTGTTGCAATTGCAAACGTAATAAAATGGTGGTCCGATAGTCCAGGATTATGAGGAAAAACATTAAGATCCACAACATTTATTCCATGGGACAAAACTAGGTCCAGCGTATGACTGTGACAGTGAGTGGGTCCAGAGACATGTTGGACAAAACCCACTGAGTCGATGATGGCTCCGAAAGCCTTTTGGAGTGGGTCTGTGGACTTTTCCATGTGAATATTAAAGTCACCAAAGATTAGAATATTATCTGCAATGACTACAAGGTCCGATAGGAATTCAGGGAACTCAGTGAGAAACGCTGTATATGGCCCAGGAGGCCTGTAAACAGTAGCTATAAAAAGTGATTGAGTAGGCTGCATAGATTTCATGACTAGAAGCTTTTTTTTTGTAAATTGAAATTTGCTATCGTAAATGTTAGCAACACCTCCGCCTTTGCGGGATGCACGGGGGATATGGTCACTAGAGTAGCCAGGAGGTGAGGCCTCATTTAACACAGTAAATTCATCAGGCTTAAGCCATGTTTCAGTCAGGCCAATCACATCAAGATTATGATCAGTGATTAGTTCATTGACTATAATTGCCTTTGAAGTAAGGGATCTAACATTAAGTAGCCCTATTTTGAGATGTGAGGTATCATGATCTCTTTCAGTAATGACAGGAATGGAGGTGGTCTTTATCCTAGTGAGATTGCTAAGGCGAACACCGCCATGTTTAGTTTTGCCCAACCTAGGTCGAGGCACAGACACGGTCTCAATGGTGATAGCTGAGCTGACTACACTGACTATGCTAGTGGCAGACTCCACTATGCTGGCAGGCTGGCTAATAGCCTGCTGCCTGGCCTGCAACCTATTTCATTGTGGAGCTAGAGGAGTTAGAGCCCTGTCTATGTTGGTAGATAAGATGAGAGCACCCCTCCAGCTAGGATGGAGTCCGTCACTCCTCAGCAGGTCAGGCTTGGTCCTGTTTGTGGGTGAGTCCCAGAAAGAGGGCCAATTATCTACAAATTCTTTCTTTTGGGAGGGGCAGAAAACAGTTTTCAACCAGCGATTGAGTTGTGAGACTCTGCTGTAGAGCTCATCACTCCCCCTAACTGGGAGGGGGCCAGAGACAATTACTCGATGCCGACACATCTTTCTAGCTGATATGCACGCAGAAGCTGTGTTGCGCTTGGTGATCTCTGACTGTTTCATCCTAACATCGTTGGTGCCGACGTGGATAACAATATCTCTATACTCTCTACACTCGCCAGTTTTAGCTTTAGCCAGTACCATCTTCAGATTAGCCTTAACGTCGGTAGCCCTGCCCCCGGGTAAACAGTGTATGATCGCTGCATGATTCGCTTTAAGTCTAATACTGCGGGTAATGGAGTCGCCAATGACTAGAGTTTTCAATTTGTCAGAGCTAATGGTGGGAAGCTTCGGTGTCTCACACCCCGTAACGGGAGGAGTAGAGACCAGAGAAGACTCGGCCTCTGACACCGACCCGCTGCTTAATGGGGAAAACCGGTTGAAAGTTTCTGTCGGCTGAATGAGCGACACCGGTTGAGCGTTCCTACAGCATTTCCTTCCAGAAACCGTGAGAAAATTGTCCGGCTGCGGGGATTGTCCGGCTGCGGGGACTGTGCCAGGGGATTTATACTACTATCTGTACTTACTGGTGGCACAGACGCTGTTTCATCCTTTCCTACACTGAAATTACCCTTGCCTAACGATTGCGTCTGAAGCTGGGCTTGCAGTACAGCTATCCTCGCCGTAAGGCGAGCACAGCGGCTGCAATTAGAAGGCATCATGTTAATGTTACTACTTAGCTTCGGCTGTTGGAGGTCCTGACGAATCGTGTCCAGATAAAGCGTCCGGAGTGAAAAAGTTGAGGAAAAAATAAATAAATATATGAACGGTAATTAAAAAGTGAAAACCGTAAAGTTGTCAGGTAGCAAAATAGGTTGGCAACAAAACTTCAGAGGGTAGTACGAACGGCCCAGTACATCACTGGGGCTAAGCTGCCTGCCATCCAGGACCTCTACACTAGGCGGTGTCAGAGGAAGGCCCTAAAGATTGTTAAAGACCCCAGCCACCCCAGTCATAGACTGTTCTCTCTACTACCGCATGGCAAGCGGTACCGGAGTGCCAAGTCTAGGACAAAAAGGCTTCTCAACAGTTTTTACCCCCAAGCCATAAGACTCCTGAACAGGTAACCAAAGGTTACTCAAACTATTTGCATTGTGTGTGTCCCCCTCCCCCTCCACCACCCCCAACCTCTCTTTTACGCTGCTGCTACTCTCTGTTTATCTATATGCATAGCCATTTTAACTATACACTCATGAACATACTACCTCAATTGGCCCGACCAACCAGTGCTCCCGCACATTGGTTAACTGGGCTATTTGCATTGTGTCCCACCCATCACCCGCCATCCCCTCTTCTACGCTGCCGCTACTCTCTGCTCATCATATATGCATAGTCACTTTAACGATACCTACATGTACATACTACCCCAATAAGCCTGACTAACAGGTGTCTGTATGTATGTAGCCCTGCTACTCTCTGCTCATCATATCTGCATAGTCACTTTAACCTCACCTACATCTACATACTACCTCAATCAGCCTGACTAACAGGTGTCTGTATGTATGTAGCCCTGCTACTCTCTACTCATCATATATGCATAGTCACTTTAACGATACCTACATGTACATACTACCCCAATAAGCCTGACTAACAGGTGTCTGTATGTATGTAGCCCTGCTACTCTCTGCTCATCATATCTGCATAGTCACTTTAACCTCACCTACATGTACATACTACCTCAATCAGCCTGACTAACCGGTGTCTGTATGTATGTAGCCCTGCTACTCTCTGCCTCATCATATATGCATAGTCACTTTAACCTCACCTACATGTACATACTACCTCAATCAGCCTGACTAACAGGTGTCTGTATATAGCCTTGCTACTCCTTTTTCAAATGTCTTTTTATGGTTGTTTTTATTTCCTTACATACACACACACACACACACACACACACACACACACACACACACACACACACACACACACACACACACACACACACACACACACACACACACACACACACACACACACACACACACACACACACACACACACACACACACACACACACACATACATACATACACATACACACACACACACATACACACACACACACACACACACACACACACACACACACACACACACACACACACACACACACACACACACACACACACATACACACACACACACACACACACACATACACATACCTTTCGCACTATTGGTTAAAGCCTGTAAGTAAGCATTTCACTGTAAGGTCTACCTGTTTTATTCGGCGCACGTGACAAAAAAAGTTTGATTTGATTTGAATATCATTCATCCTTAATATCATTAATCTATATTTAATATTAGTCATCCTTAATATCATTAATCTATATTTAATATTAGTCATCCTTAATATCATTAATCTATATTTAATATTAATACTGCTTAATATCATTAATCTATATTTAATATGAGTAATCCTTAATATCATTAATCCTTAATATCATTAATATATCCTTTATATCATTCATCAATCTTTAATATCATTCATCAATCTTTAATATCATTAATCATTAATATCATGAATCTATCTTTTATATCATTCATCTATCTTTAATATCATTCATCTATCTTTAATATCATTAATATTTAATATCATTCATCCTTAATATCCTTAATCTATCCTTAATATCATTAATCTATCTTTATTATCCTTAATCCTTAATGTCATTAATCTATCGTTAATATCAGTAATCTATCTTTAATGTCATTAATCTATCCTTAATATAAGTAATCTATTCTTAATATCTATAATAATATTAACATGTCCAAGCAACCAATTCCATGAGCAGCAGCACTTTAAATCATACTAAATCAAATTGTATTCGTCACATGCGCCGAATTCACTTAACGGTATAGCTCAGGCCTTGATAGGGAGAGGAAGGATTTCTGGAGGTAGCTCAGGCCTTGATAGGGAGAGGAAGTGTTTTTGAGGATAGCTCAGGCCTTGATAGGAAGAGGAAGGTTTTCTGGAGGATGGTTCATTGAGAGAGTAACTTAATTTATGTAGAATGTGTTGTTTAATTGAAAAACCATTTAATACACTATATCAGGTATGAAGGTAAGACCAAGATGCAGACAACGTCCAATAACAATGGTTTAATAATCCAGGTCAAGACAGGCAGGGGTCAGTAAACCTGAGGTGGGGCAAAGGTACAGGTCGGTATGCAGGCTCAGCGTCAGGAGCAGGCAGAGTGGTCAGGCAGGCGGGCTCAGAGTCAGGACAGGCAAGAGTCAAAATCAGGAGGGCGAGAAAAAGAGAGACTGGGAAAAGCAGGAGCTGAGACACAAAAACGCTGGTTGACTTGACAAACAAGACGAATTGGCAACAGACAAACAGAGAACACAGGTATAAATACACAGGGGATAATGGGCGACACCTGGAGTGGCGTGGAGACAATTTAAATTTTACTAGGCAAGTCAGTTAAAAACAAATTCTTATTTTCAATGACAGCCTAGGAAGTGGGTTAACTGCCTTGTTCAGGGGAAGAACAACATATTTTTACCTTGTCAGCTCGGGGATTTGATTTTGCAACCTTTTGGTTACAGGTGAAACAGATGAGGGTGTGACACACTATATATACAAAAGTATGTGCACACCCCTTCAAATGAGTGAATTTGTCTAGTTCAGCCAGGTGTATAAAATCGAGTACACAGCCATGCAATCTCCATAGACAAACATTGGCAGCAGAATGACCTTACTGAAGAGCTCAGTGACTTTCAACGTGGCACCGTCATAGGAAGCCACCTTTCCAACAAGTGAGTTTGTCAAACTTCTGTCCTGCTAGAGCTGCCCCGGCCAATTGTAAATTCTGTTATGGTAAAGTGGAAACGTCTAGGAGCAACAACGCTTGAGCCGTGAAGTGGTAGGCCACACAAGCTCACAGAACGGGACCGCTGAGTGCTGAAGCGTGTAGCTCGTGAAAATTGTCAGTCCTCAGTTACAACACTCACTACTGAGTTCCAAACTGCCAACTGTTCGTCGGATTTCCATGGCTGAGCAGCTGCTCACAAGCCTAAGATAACCATGTGCAATGCCATGTGTTGGCTGGAGTGGTGTAAAGCTTCTCGGCATTGGATTTTGGAGCAGTGGAAACCATCTGGCATTCCGACGGACTAATCTGGGTTTGTCGAATGCCAGGAGAATGCTACCTGCCTGAATGCATAGTGTAAAATGTAAAGTTTGTTGGAGGAGGAATAATGGTCTGGGGCTGTTTTTCATGGTTCGGGCTAGTTTGGGGAAGGCCTTTTCTGTTTCAGCATGACAATGCTCCCATTCGCAAAGCGAGGTCCATACAGAAATCGTTTGTCGAGATCGGTGTGGAAGAACTTGACTGGCCTGCAGAGAGCCCTGACCTCAACCCCATCGAACACCTTAGGGATGAAGTGGAATGCCGATTACGAGCCAGGCCTAATCACCCAACATCAGTGCCCGACCTTACTAATGCTCTTGTGGCTGAATGGAAGCAAGTCCCGCAGCAATGTTCCAACATCTAGTGGAAAACCTTCCCAGAAGAGTGGAGGCTGTTATAGCAGCAAAGGGGGGACCAACTCCATATTAATGCCCATGATTTTGGAATTAGATGTTCGACGAGCATTGTTTCAGAGACCTTGCCATCACCTTTCCTGAAAATGTTACAAGTGAGACAGGAAAAAATGAATTAAAAAACACATTTTTAAGAGAATCTCCAGAGTCTTAATTCTAAACGTAAACAAGGAAATAAAAGAAGACCTTCTGTTCTACACAGATGATCCTAATGCTTGGCAGAAACCTTTCCACAAGACCAGCATGTTGATCCTACTGCTGGGCCCACAGCTCTCCACAAGACCAGCATGTTGATCCTACTGCTGGGCCCACAGCTCTCCACAAGACCAGCATGTTGATCCTACTGCTGGGCCCACAGCTCTCCACAAGACCAACAATGAACTTAAAATGTCAGAAAACAGAACAGAGGCAACTGTACCTTGATTCCACCCCAAAATGTATCATTCATTTTTATAATAATAGCACTGTGATGGTTTAAGGTTCAGATGCCAGTCTGGATCAAATTGTCAACTACTTGGACCAAATAAAAACTCTTGATGCTGAACTTAAAACCACTCCACTGTCACTAACCTAAAGCAGTCTCCACTCCCTCTGTGTCCCAGTATGTAGTCCCCAGTGTCCCTCTCCCTCCCTCACCTGCAGCAGACACAGCCCTGAGCGTGCCTCTCTCACACGTTGACACCTGCAGTACCACAGCATCTTATAGAGGAGGAGATCAGCCTGGTGCATCAGGATGGGAAGGAGATCCGGGAGCTGCAGTGTACCATGGCAAACGTGTTCAGACTTAGAGAGGAACTGTCCAGCACAGTCAACACCAGCCACATTCAGAACCTGCAGAAGGAGCTACATAAGCTAAGATAGGAATTTCTGAGCAACCAACATCCACTCTACAAAGAGTCGCACAAAAACCCAGGGCCAGGCCAACAGCTGAATCAGAACCCACCCACCAACCAACCAACCAAACAACACAAACAACCAACCAACCCAACCAATGCACCAACCCAGCTGACCCCCTCCATTCCCATCTCACAGCCTGTAATTACTCCCATCACTCCTGCCATCCTCCATAGACCTGACGAGAAACCAGACATTATATTAACGATGGACTTCAATGGAAAGATTATATTCATGAATTAACTTTTTCCAAATAAAATGTATCAAAGTTATGGTACCCCACAACAGAGCGAGCTATGGAGCTCTTGACTGTGGCACAACTTGGCTCCGCAAGCCATATCATAATTCACACGGGAACAGCCAGCAACACTGGCCCCCACACCACCCTCAACCACTTCTCTCCTAGGAAATGCATACAGATACCACTGAGCTATGCCCAAACCTTTTACAGTCAAAGGGGCCCCATGCAGAGTTTGGAGCATCGCCGGCAACACTGACCTCCACAGCACCCTGTTCAATTCCCCCCACAACCTCCCTCCCATGCTACCAGACCTCAGCACAGCTCAACCAGACCCAGCCCGCCTCAGCACAGCTCTACCAGACCCAGCCCGCCTCAGCACAGCTCTACCAGACCCAGCCCGTCACAGCACAGCACAACCAAACCCGGCCCATCACAGCACAGCTCTACCAGACCAGGCCCACCTCAACTCAGCCCAGTTCCACACAGCAGCGACCACTACCCTAGGGTCTGGCAGAACACTGTTGAGGGTAGTGGACAACATGATGCAGTCCATACCAGGTATCATTCACATCCCCAAGCTGACAAGGTAAACATCTGTCATTCTGCCTCTGAACAAGGGAGTTAACCCACTGTTCCTAGGCTGTCATTGTAAATAAGAATGTGTTCTTAACTGATTTGCGTAGTTAAATAAAGGTTTTAAAAAATGATGAGAGTTTGGAGCTTTGCCCTCCACACCACCCTCCTCAATTCTGCTACCAGGCCTGGGACACTCCTGCCCCCCATGGCAGCCCCAACTATGCAACAGAAGCCACACCAAAGCCTCCTTTGCACACCTAGAATGGAGCATTGGCAGTCACTCCGATCCCCTGCAGCATCTCCACTCCTTTGGCGGTAGCTTCATCAGGGTGGACTGAGCTCTGCCAACACTGCTCTCCCAGTTACCCCCCAGTCCCTGCATCCAGCGACTGGAGGGAGGTCTGTCAAATGCTCAGTCTGCTCTGCTGTCATGTGTTTGGCCAGGGACCTTGGCAAAGTCTCAGCTCAATCAACAAATAGCTGCAGATGACCCTATGCTTGTTAGCTCCTATGGGACAAGAGCTGAATACCCCCTCTGACTTTAAATCTCCCAAGGGGCTTCGGATAATGCACCTAAATGTGCGAAGTATGATTTAAAAATGGAGGCAATGGTTACAGGTTACAGGATCCGTGTCCTGACATTCTGGTTACCTAGGAAACATGGTTAAATGGTTCTGTCTCTGATAAAGACATTGAAGTCAATTATTATTAGTGTAGTGTCAACAACGCAGCCACTGCCAGCTAGCCTACATAGTCAACAACGCAGCCACTGCCAGCTAGCCTACTTCAGCAGTACTGTATCATTTTAATCATTTTAGTCAATAAGATTCTTGCTACGTAAGCTTAACTTTCTGAACACTCGAGACGTGTAGTCCACTTGTCATTCCAATCTCCTTTGCATTAGCGTAGCCTCTTGTGTAGCCTGTCAACTATGTGTCTGTCTATCCCTGTTCTCTCCTCTCTGCACAGACCATACAAACGCTCCACACCGCGTGGCCGCGGCCACCCTAATCTGGTGGTCCCAGCGCGCACGACCCACGTGGAGTTCCAGGTCTCCGGTAGCCTCTGGAACTGCCGATCTGCGGCCAACAAGGCCTATGCCTCCCTCCAGTCCCTCGACTTCTTGGCACTGACGGAAACATGGATCACCACAGACAACACTGCTACTCCTACTGCTCTCTCTTCGTCTGCCCACGTGTTCTCGCACACCCCGAGAGCTTCTGGTCAGCGGGGTGGTGGCACCGGGATCCTCATCTCTCCCAAGTGGTCATTCTCTCTTTCTCCCCTTACCCATCTGTCTATCGCCTCCTTTGAATTCCATGCTGTCACAGTTACCAGCTCTTTCAAGCTTAACATCCTTATCATTTATCGCCCTCCAGGTTCCCTCGGAGAGTTCATCAATGAGCTTGATGCCTTGATAAGCTCCTTTCCTGAGGACGGCTCACCTCTCACAGTTCTGGGCGACTTTAACCTCCCCACGTCTACCTTTGACTCATTCCTCTCTGCCTCCTTCTTTCCACTCCTCTCCTCTTTTGACCTCACCCTCTCACCTTCCCCCCCTACTCACAAGGCAGGAAATACGCTCGACCTCATCTTTACTAGATGCTGTTCTTCCACTAACCTCATTGCAACTCCCCTCCAAGTCTCCGACCACTACCCTGTATCCTTTTCCCTCTCGCTCTCATCCAACACTTCCCACACTGCCCCTACTCGGATGGTATCGCGCCGTCCCAACCTTCGCTCTCTCTCCCCGCTACTCTCTCCTCTTCCATCCTATCATCTCTTCCCTCTGCTCAAACCTTCTCCAACCTATCTCCTGATTCTGCCTCCTCAAACCTCCTCTCCTCCCTTTCTGCATCCGTTGACTCTCTATGTCCCCTATCCTCCAGGCCGGCTCGGTCCTCCCCTCCCGCTCCGTGGCTCGACGACTCATTGCGAGCTCACAGAACAGGGCTCCGGGCAACCGAGCGGAAATGGAGGAAAACTCGCCTCCCTGCGGACCTGGCATCCTTTCACTCCCTCCTCTCTACATTTTCCTCTTCTTCTCTCTGCTGCTAAAGCCACTTTCTACCACTCTAAATTCCAAGCATCTGCCTCTAACCCTAGGAAGCTCTTTGCCACCTTCTCCTCCCTCCTGAATCCTCCTCCCCTCCCCCTCCTCCCTCTCTGCAGATGACTTCGTCAACCATTTTGAAAAGAAGGTCGACGACATCCGATCCTCGTTTGCTAAGTCAAACGACACCGCTGGTTCTGCTCACACTGCCCTACCCTGTGCTCTGACCTCTTTCCCCTCTCTCTCCAGATGAAATCTCGCGTCTTGTGACGGCCGGCCGCCCAACAACCTGCCCGCTTGACCCTATCCCCTCCTCTCTTCTCCAGACCATTTCCGGAGACCTTCTCCCTTACCTCACCTCGCTCATCAACTCATCCCTGACCGCTGGCTACGTCCCTTCCGTCTTCAAGAGAGCGAGAGTTGCACCCCTTCTGAAAAAACCTACACTCGATCCCTCCGATGTCAACAACTACAGACCAGTATCCCTTCTTTCTTTTCTCTCCAAAACTCTTGAACGTGCCGTCCTTGGCCAGCTCTCCCGCTATCTCTCTCAGAATGACCTTCTTGATCCAAATCAGTCAGGTTTCAAGACTAGTCAATCAACTGAGACTGCTCTTCTCTGTATCACGGAGGCGCTCCGCACTGCTAAAGCTAACTCTCTCTCCTCTGCTCTCATCCTTCTAGACCTATCGGCTGCCTTCGACACTGTGAACCATCAGATCCTCCTCTCCACCCTCTCCGAGTTGGGCATCTCCGGCGCGGCCCACGCTTGATTGCGTCCTACCTGACAGGTCGCTCCTACCAGGTGGCGTGGCGAGAATCCGTCTCCACACCACGTGCTCTCACCACTGGTGTCCCCAGGGCTCTGTTCTAGGCCCTCTCCTATTCTCGCTATACACCAAGTCACTTGGCTCTGTCATAACCTCACATGGTCTCTCCTATCATTGCTATGCAGACGACACACAATTAATCTTCTCCTTTCCCCCTTCTGATGACCAGGTGGCGAATCGCATCTCTGCATGTCTGGCAGACATATCAGTGTGGATGACGGATCACCACCTCAAGCTGAACCTCGGCAAGACGGAGCTGCTCTTCCTCCCGGGAAGGACTGCCCGTTCCATGATCTCGCCATCACGGTTGACAACTCCATTGTGTCCTCCTC
Source organism: Oncorhynchus nerka (assembly GCF_034236695.1). NCBI lineage: Eukaryota > Metazoa > Chordata > Actinopteri > Salmoniformes > Salmonidae > Oncorhynchus > Oncorhynchus nerka. The sequence continues at coordinate 94,435,154 of NC_088408.1, read as the reverse complement.
CCAGAGCGCTAAGAACCTTGGCGTGATCCTGGACAACACCCTGTCGTTCTCAAATAACATCAAGGCGGTGGCCCGTTCCTGTAGGTTCATGCTCTACAACATCCGCAGAGTACGACCCTGCCTCACACAGGAAGCGGCGCAGGTCCTAATCCAGGCACTTGTCATCTCCCGTCTGGATTACTGCAACTCGCTGTTGGCTGGGCTCCCTGCCTGTGCCATTAAACCCCTACAACTCATCCAGAACGCCGCAGCCCGTCTGGTGTTCAACCTTCCCAAGTTCTCTCACGTCACCCCGCTCCTCCGCTCTCTCCACTGGCTTCCAGTTGAAGCTCGCATCCGCTACAAGACCATGGTGCTTGCCTACGGAGCTGTGAGGGGAACGGCACCTCAGTACCTCCAGGCTCTGATCAGGCCCTACACCAAAACAAGGGCACTGCGTTCATCCACCTCTGGCCTGCTCGCCTCCCTACCACTGAGGAAGTACAGTTCCCGCTCAGCCCAGTCAAAACTGTTCGCTGCTCTGGCCCCCCAATGGTGGAACAAACTCCCTCACGACGCCAGGACAGCGGAGTCAATCACCACCTTCCGGAGACACCTGAAACCCCACCTCTTTAAGGAATACCTAGGATAGGATAAAGTAATCCCTCTCACCCCCCTTAAAAGATTTAGATGCACTACTGTTCCACTGGATGTCATAAGGTGAATGCACCAATTTGTAAGTCGCTCTGGATAAGAGCGTCTGCTAAATGACTTAAATGTAAATGTAAATGTATTATAATGTATTTAGATGGGACCTAATACAGAAAGGGGGAGGAGGGGCCATATATGTCAAATCTAGTTTCATGGCGTCCCAATCTTTAAAATCTCCTGGTTGTAGATAAACCAGAACACACATGTATTTGTTGCCGGGATTTACCGACCCTCTGCTGCCATGGTGGATGCTTTTGGTGCTATATCCGAGTATTTAACACCTTTTTTTTGTCCTCTGAGTTGGTCATTTTAGGGGATATCCCTGGCATCAGATCAATTTAAGAGTATATGCATTGATTTTAATCTGATTCCATTGATCTCAAAACCCTTATTGATTGATTTCATTCTTACTAATAATCCCCATAAATATTTGTCTAGTGTAGTATTTGCATATGCTCTCAGTGATCATTGTCCCATAGTATGTATCAGAGAAAAAAATTGAAACAGCAAAATACTAGTCCTATTTTTTAAATTTAACTAGGCAATTCAGTTAAAAACAAATTCATATTTACAATGACGGCCTACCCCGGCCAAACCCTCCCCTAATTCGGACGACACTGGGCCAATTGTGCATCGCCCTATGGGACATCGCCCTATGGGACTTAGTGACACCAGTGCCTTAGACCTCTGCGCAACTCAGTAAAAACCCTCAAAGGTTCTAGAACATTTCTCCTCCATATTTATTCCTATGGCAGATAAACACACCCCTTTTAAACAATTCAGAGTCAAAGATAGATCTAACCCTTGGTTTTCTTCTGAGCTATCTGAGCTCATTCAGATGAGAAACCAAAGCAAGGAAAACTGACTCTGTGGAGGACTGGCAATCTTTAAGACCATTGAGAAAAGAAAGCTGCTAAAAAAGAAAAATCAAGCTACTTTTTGAGCTCTATCTCTGACTCTGCTGGTGATCCTTCTAAGTTTTGGAAAACAGTAAATGCTACTTTTTGAGCTCTATCTCTGACTCTGCTGGTGATCCTTCTAAGTTTTGGAAAACAGTAAATGCTACTTTTTGAGCTCTATCTCTGACTCTGCTGGTGATCCTTCTAAGTTTTGGAAAACAGTAAATGCTACTTTTTGAGCTCTAGCTCTGACTCTGCTGGTGATCCTTCTAAGTTTTGGAAAACAGTAAATGCTACTTTTTGAGCTCTATCTCTGACTCTGCTGGTGATCCTTCTAAGTTTTGGAAAACAGTAAATGCACTGAGGTGTACAAATTCCTAAAAGGGCATTGTGCTGCCCTCTTCATTGACCTGTCAAAAGCTTTCCATACTGTTGATCACTCACGGCTAATTTTGAGGCTTTCTTCAATTGGCCTAGACCAGGTGGCATGTAGGGAAAGGGATTTAGATTTTTTTGGTTACTACACGATTCCATACGTGTTATTTCATAGTTTTGATGTCTTTAAAATTATTCTACAAAGTAGAAAATAGTTTAAAAAATAAAGAAAAATGAGGAGGTGTGTCCAAACTTTTGTACTGTATATGAATGCAGCTACCATTTCATTAAAGCCATTGGATGAGGTTTATCATAGCACACTGCTCTTTATTACGGCTAACAATTTTAGTATTCATTACTGCATTCTCTACCAGAAAGTTGGTTGGCCCTCTTTGATGTCACGTAGGTTGATACATTGCAATGTTTTCATTTATAAATCCCTTTTATAGAAAGAGATCCTGGTCTCAGTATGACTCACTGATAAAATAAAGGTAAAATAAATATCATTAATCTATCCTTAATATCATGAATCCTTAATATCATGAATCTATCTTTAATATCATGAATCCTTAATATCATGAATCTTTAATATCATGAATCTATCCTTAATATCATGAATCCTTAATATCATGAATCCTTAATATCATGAATCTTTAATATCATTAATCCTTAATATCATGAATCTATCTTTAATATCATTAATATATCTGTAATATCATTAATCTATCTTTAATATCATTAATCTATCCTTAAGGCTCTCCAGAGGATAGTGAGGTCTGCATAACGCATCACCGGGGGCAAACTACCTGCCCTCCAGGACACCTACACCACCCGATGTTACAGGAAGGCCATAAAGATCATCAAGGACATCAACCACCCGAGCCACTGCCTGTTCACGCCGCTATCATCCAGAAGGCGAGGTCAGTACAGGTGCATCAAAGCTGGGACCGAGAGACTGAAAAACAGCTTCTATCTCAAGGCCATCAGACTGTTAAACAGCCACCACTAACATTGAGTGGCTGCTGCCAACACACTGACACTGACACTGACTCAACTCCAGCCACTTTAATAATGGGAATTGATGGGAAATTATGTAAATATATCACTAGCCACTTTAAACAATGCTACCTTATATAATGTTACTTACCCTACATTATTAATCTCATATGCATACGTATATACTGTACCCTATATCATCGACTGCATCCTTATGTAATACATGTATCACTAGCCACTTTAACTATGCCACTTTGTTTACATACTCATCTCTGTACTCGATACCATCTACTGTATCTTGCCTATGCTGCTCTGTACCATCACTCATTCATATATCCTTATGTACATATTCTTTATCCCCTTACACTGTGTATAAGACAGTCGTTTTTGAATTGTTAGTTAGATTACTTGTTGGTTATTACTGCATTGTCGGAACTAGAAGCACAAGCATTTCGCTACACTCGCATTAACATCTGCTAACCATGTGTATGTGACAAATAAAATTTGATTTGATTTGATTTGAATATCATTAATCTATCTTTAATATCATTAATATATCTGTAATGAATACAATGGGAGACAGAGAGCTGGTTTCAAGCGCAGGGTGCAGCAGGTGTTTATTTGTAAAGGACCACAGGAGGAGTCAGGTAGCTGGGTCCAGGGGCAGGCAGAAGGTCATACACAGGGGGTTAAAAAGGCAACAGTACAGGCAGGGAAAAGGCTAGTAAAGTAGTCCGGAAGATCAGGCAAGACGTTGATGACAGGGAATCTGATAGGCTAAAGTACAGGCAGGGAATTGTTAAAGGCATTGTTAGTGAGAATGGCCAAAATTATGAAACACAGGAGGATTAACAGGAAAAACAGAGCCCTGAATAGAAACGCGTATCAAAACAAATAATACCTCACAAAGATGGGATGCAAAGAACTGAATGAAATAGTGTGTGTTAATGACATACAGGTGTGTGAACAGGTGATCAGAATTCAGGTGATTGGGATCTGGAGAGTGAGCTGCCTTCAAGGGATCTATGTTTTTGAGAGTCTGAGCTGGAAAGTGGGCTGCGTTCAGGGGATCTATGTGTTTGAGAGCATGAGTTGGAAGCAGACATTAAAATATCCTTAATATCATTAATCAGTAATATCATGAATCTATTCTTAATTTCTTTAATCCTTAATATCTTTCCTTACTTTGTTTTATCTTTTCTCAGGAGAAAGCAGTTTTTGTGAATGTTGAATAGCCACCATGAGGCCCGCTGGTCTTTCCATTTTCATTGCCATCCTCTCAGCCTGTGTCCTGGGGTGCGGCTCCATGTGGCCTTACTCCAGACCGGAGTGGCAACAGGTTAATATTGATCGGCCAAATGAAGTGGAAATTCACTTAGTGCTTGGGCCATCCGACGTCTTCATCAATGACCAAGCTTATATTAGTTACGCATCTTCTTACATCAAAGGGAAAGCAGCTAAGGTGTGTGTTATGAAAGCAAACATAGACCAAAACGGTCAAACAACATTTAATGTGCTTAACATGCCAGATGGGATGAGCAATGCACTTATTGAGAACGCTGATAGAGTCAAGATTACCTTGATTTCTCATGGTTACAGAAAACTGGTAGAGTTAACAAACTATGGTCAGAAACATTTTGGCGTGGACTACAACATCAACAACATGAATTACCATGAACTGGCTAATGTGGTGAAGGTATTGGTCAGCAATATGAAACAACCCCAAGTTGAAATGCGATTCATTGTGTGCAATGCTGGAACGGATGCAGCAAGCAATTACATGACTGGATTCATGAAGGAGGTGAATAATAATCATCTAGGGTTCCAGCTCCATAAGATTGTGGCGTACGACACCTTCCTGTCAACAACCGACACATTTAATGTTTACCAAACCCAAATGGGCGATGTTCCTGAAAATCTATTCTGGAGTTATGAGCAAAAGGGTATGGAACCTTTTCCTGCTGTCTTGGAACATGGGCAAATGAGGAATGAAATTACCATAAAAGATCAAAGAAGATGTTTGTTTACTTATGAAAATGGAAACGTGTTTCGCAGCCCCTTGCGAAAAATTACTAATAATAATAACCAAATGGAGGTCGATTTGGAAACAAACATAAACCAGCTTAATGACCAAAACAGCTTTGGGGAGCAGCTAGATATGAACTTACATGGTTGTTATAAGAAGAGGCGACGACGCAGAAATGTGTGCAATTCAGAAGAGTATGTGGTGAAGGACAAGTCACTGCGCATTAAAGACGGTCAAGTGGAGGTGGAAGTGGCAAGCAGGAGGAATCCAGAGGACACCCACCTGGTCTCCTTCCCTCTAGATGAGTCCAGAACCTTCTACACCCGGCAGATCGAAGAGAATGCCATGCATCAGGGCAGTCGGGTGAAAGCGGCAGGTGGGGGTGCCTTGGACAAGATCAACAGAGGCATGGCGGTGTATGGCATTGTGGCTGGCTTCATTGGGGCGGGGAAGTTTTTTGCAGAGAATGATACAGCCAGAGGTGCCTTCACTCTCACCCAGTCTCTACACGGGCTTGGGGGGCTGACTGGCGTGAATCAACAGCTCTCCAAAATGTCCCAGAACATATTAAAAAGCACCATCCGTAAAGGGGCAGAGAGATTGGGTCTAGAGAAGACATTGGAGAGAGTAAGCGGCTCACTGGAAAGAGTTCAGGAGAGTGCCGCTGGACAATTTATGAAGGACATTCCCTTCGTTGGCTTGGGTTTCCAATTCTATTTCATAGCTGAAGATTCTGTAGCGATTCAGACAAGCAACAACTCAGACCCAGAACAGAAGAAATATTATGGCTTAAAAGTTTCAAACTTAGTCTTGGACGTGTCAACCACTGTGCTGTCCATCGCTGAAGTGGCCTTCCCTCCGGCCGCACTCATTCTGGAGCCCATAATCATTGGCCTGACCATAGTTAGGATGTCTCTCGGTGATTTTTACTGCGATGTTGTGAGTGAGCTGGACCGGCTGCCCAAGGGGGCTAATGACATACAGAAACTGACTGCTGTTTTAAAAGGGTTAGGGGAAGGTGCTTTAGATTTTGGGACTGGAGGGCTGCTGAGACAGATGAAAGAGGTGGATGAAAAATACAGAAAAAAACAAGAGCTTCTGCGGAAATTGTCTTCCCCCGGTGCCTATTACAAAATAGTGGCCAATGACGGTAACGTAAGCACCATCGACCTGATGGAAGGGGCGCTCTCACAATACGGGGGTTTGATAACGGTCCGGCTGTCGAACCACGGCAATGTCACCATTCAGATTGGAGGCATTGATGATGGGCGAGGCGGGGTCAAAACCATTGTGAAAACATTCCACAACCCCGCCATTCAGAGCATCATTCTTGGGGTGGGGGAGTCTCGCCAGTTCCTGTACACCCAGAAGACTGCAAACCTGTGGTGGGTCATCCCAGTGCACTCCAAAAAGGTCATCTGTGGAGAACTCCTGCTCCGCTCCTCCCTGTTCGGCACCTATTATGGGAATGACAAGGACAACTCATTCTTTGCCCTCCATCAACCGTCAGCAGAGCAGCCTCCACCAGCTCCCTCAGACCCCTGCGCTTATGGAGGCCCGGATTTGGACTACGTGATCCGGAACTACCGCTACACCCTCCACGGTCATGGGGGGGATGACATTTTCTTTCTTGGGTCGCAGGCTTCGGTGCTCTCTGGCGGAGAAGGGAGGGACCTTTACGTCTTTCCCACAGACGGAAGCATTTCTGAGATTGACAATTTCTCCCACGATTTGTTTGAGGATCACCTGTTGATAAAAGCACCTTTCAGCCGCATTGATTGTATCCGGAATCAAAACGATCTTCTCCTCGTTTACGCACAACAGAAGAAGCACCAGATCACCATTAGGAACTGGTTTACCCACAGTAACGTTGACTACTATCAGCACATGACATTTCAGTCTTCTGATGGCGTCATGTTTAAAATAGCAGACAGAGGACTTATGGGGCACAAGTTCCATACTAACTGTGTCCCGGAAACTCTGGACAGCACCAAATCCCAAAGTCCAATATCTCTCAGACTGGAGGGGGTTTACCAAAGTGTAATCAGGGTTTTGGGCAGCAATTTTAGTGACAGCATGTTAGGCAACAAGAGGGACAACGTTCTCAATGGTGGTCCGGGAGCAGATGTACTTGAAGGAGGAGAGGGAGCCGACACCTATGAGATCTTTCCAGCAGAAGGCTGTGATATCATCAACAACTACGCCACAGACCAGAAAGTAGACTTGGTGGTGTTTCACGTGCCCTTCCAGAGGATTCGTGCAGAACTGCTGGATGATGGTGTTCAGGTAACAGACGAAAAAGAGCCGAAGTCAACGTGCTTCCATTTGCAAAAGTGGAACACTGACAGACAATATCAACACTTGGCATTTCTGTCTTCTGATCATGTGACTTTTTACATCTCAAAAAGTGAAGACAGTGGGCTGGTAAAGACGCCGCTGATTGTCGACCTCAGCACAGAGCAACATGGCTGCACCGTCAACCTCAACCAAACTGACCAGCACTTCCACACTGTGGTGACTGTCTTCGACTCCCCCTATGATGACATCGTTGTCGGGAATGTGCTGGGCAATTTCCTCAGCTGCAGCGGGGGCAGGGACCACCTGCAGGGAGGAGGTGGCAGTGATAAATACGTCATCAAGTCTGGCTGCGGAGGAGCTCATATCAACAATCTCGCAGAAGACAAATCTAGCGACGTTTTGTTTATCCAGTATGCCTGGGGGGAAATCAAAACAGAGCTTCGATTGCCACACCTTGTTTTGAAGGTGGCAGTTGTTAACATTGAAGTCGTCCTGTGGAAGTGGTTCCAGGGTGAGAACTTCCAACACCTGGTTGTGCAGACTTCTGACGGCATCATCTCCACCTTGCCGCTCAATGAGTCCGACCAGGACGTCATGAGTCCCATGGAAATTAACCTCAGCAAGGAGGAGTGTATAGACCAGAAACAAATATTTGACTTGAGCAAAGAGCCCTGGAGGAAAGTGGAAAGGTTCCAAGCCAAATCTAGCAAGTGTTCATACACTGTGATTGGAAACTCGTTGGACAACTTCATTGACCCTGGCATTGGAAACATTTACAAGTACCAGTACCTGCGGGGAGGCAATGGGTCAGACACCTATGTCCTTGGCCATGCATACGGCTATGAGAACGAAATTGACAACGAGGCAGGAGACATGAAAATGGACAACCTCTTCCTCCAGGTCCTCTATGAAGACGTCGAAGTTCTCCTGGAGGGACCCCACATTATCATGTTCTCCCGCTCTAGGAACGACTCGGTCCGTGTACGCTTGCTGAAGTACTTGAAGGGGCCGAAGTTTCAGCACCTCCTGGTTCGTTCCTTGGATGGATTTCTGTTCAAAATCAATGGTGATTCTTACCCCTACAAGTCCGTTCTCAGCATTGACATGGCATCCTCCACCAAGAGCTGCAACATCAGCTGTGCCTCATCAGGAAGTGAATTCAGCAATGTTTCTAGAATACGTGGCGCCACTGCCTTCAGTAACTACATCACGGGGAGCAACGGCAGTTTCCTTATTACCGGGGGCAACATGAATGACTATATCCATGGCCACCAGGGAAGCGAGATGATCGAGGGCTTTGGAGGAAATGACATCATCATCGGAGATGGCGGGAACGACGTCCTGGAGGGGGGAGAAGGGGAGGATGAAATCCAGGGTGGCGAGGGAGACGACTTAATCTACGGGGGAGGTGGGGCCGACAGGATTGACGGGGGTCCTGGGATAGATACAGTATTCTTCAGTGGAGACGTACGGACAGGCAGTGGGGTCACGGTGGACCTACACTCAGGCAGGGGGTGGGGAGCAGACGCGGAAAATGACACCTTCACTGGTGTGGAGAGGGTGATTGGGACAGAGTTCAATGACCTGCTGATTGGCGACAACGAGGATAACCAGCTGATTGGGAAATTCGGAAATGACAGTCTGGTGCCGGAACACGGGTCAGACCTGCTGTGTGGGGGGCCAGGAAGAGACCTTTACATTCTGGACGACAGCAGCGGAGTAAAACACATCGACAACTTCGCCTCAGATGGGATCGAAGATAGCGTTCTAATTCGTAACTTCGCCCCCCAGGACGCCTGCTTCTTTACTTTAGAAGGAAACCTTGTTGTTTCTCTGCACTACCGAGACCCTCTTCTAAACCTGATTGGCAGAGACTCGCTCACTGTGATTTTTGACAACTGGAGCAGCAACCGCTCGCTTTACCAACACATCAGCTTTGCCTTTGCAAACAACACCCTGACCGACTCATCCTACTTCAACTCAGCTGTTGAGATTAGCCCCTCCCTCAAGGCTTTTAACTCATCCCTTCCACCCTTCAGCGTGACACGTGCTAATGAGACGGCCATTGAAGTAGAAGACATGGCTCTGGGGAGAGTAGGAAGTGTGGCAGAGTCAATGTTCCGCTATCATTTAAAAGTGTCAGACCAGCTTTACCACACCAACACTTTACCTTGGGGTAACAGCCCCTCATTGGAAATCACTGGCCTCCTTTCTGGAGTCCTTTACACCTTTCAGCTCTACCTGACGAGATGTGAAGTTCCAGTGTTGGTTTTATGGGAGGCAGCACAGAGAACGAAACCCAATCCGCCAGTGTCTCTGAAAGTGCTGCACGTCACCCACAGCAGCGTGATGATAAACTGGGCGGCACCCCCTGTGGGGTCTGACCCCGACAGCGAGAGGTACACTTACGTGGTGCTTGTGGAAGAAGACAGTGGTGACCTGGTGGCGCACTTCAACACCAGCGACGCTAGAGCGGAAATCCGCGACTTAAAACCCAAATGTGCATTCAGGGTCTTTGTGTCATCGGTAATAGAAGAGATGGAAAGTCAGAAGGCTGTCTTCCCACCAATAGAAACTCTAAGCATATGCTTTGGCTTCATCGCCCCCAGTGGAAGCACTATCGTTGAGGAGAAAATGACAGCGGATGGACCGGTGGCGGTGATTGAGTGCCTGGAGGGCTACCAGCTGACCTCTAGCTCTGAAATTCATTGCACACCAGCAGACCTATTATTACTCTTGAAAAGGCCCTGTGTCCCCAGAAGCTGCACCCATTGGGGCAATTATGTTCCTCATGGCAGAATTATCTCTGTTATCTGTCTTGGTGTCGACTTCAAAAGCAGATGTCACTACGGTACTTTTCAACCCCCCCCTCCGTTTTGCTGCAGTACCCCACCGGAGATCAACAACGGGTTTCACCAATCCTTGCAACACTCAAACTACATTACAATCGTCTACAGCTGTGACTCAGGGTACGATCTTTTTGGGGTGTCCAGCTTTACATGCCAGGTAGAATCAGGAGAGTGGTTCCCACCCCCTAGAGCTGGAATACTGCAATGCAAACCAAGCCCCTGCCTTGCCCCTCCCCAGGTTCCTCATGGTAAATTCTATTCACCTTCAGGTAGCACAGGGAATTTCAAAGAAGGGGACTCTCTGTACTTGAGATGTGATCATTTCCACCACATTTCCTCTGAAGACAGCACCATCACCTGCCACGGTGGTGACTGGGGATTGATAACCTCACCCTGTCAGCCTGACTTCCATCTTGTCAACATTCAAGATGGCCTTTATGACTTAGTTGCCGATATCGTGGCATGGAGAGTTTCCTTCCATAATATTGATCCCTACGCCAGGTTTGCCTGTGCAGATAGACAGTTGGAGTTTGTAACACTGACAGAGACTCTCAGGAGTCCACAGGTGAAATGTAGAAAAGTAAAGCTGCAGACAAGTGGCTCGGATTACACAGGGATCGTTGAGGGGAACGTGGACGGGGCTGGTTGGAGCAAAATTTGTGTTGAAGACTCAACTGCAGCTAAAGCGGTCTGTGGACACCTGTTTCCTGGTCATGGTGAGTCAGCACTTATGTACAGTTGGTGGTCCAACATGATTGACACACTTCATAAATATGACTGTGTGAAATGAATAATACCAATACTGAGCTTCAGTATACTGTATGCTCCAATTATTTTTGAAATTATACAATTTTATACTAATGCAGTTGTTCAGATAGGTTTGTTGTTCAGATAGGCAGACACAGACTCATGTTGACACACACACACACACACACACACACACACACACACACACACACACACACACACAGACAGACAGACAGACAGACAGACAGACAGACAGACAGACAGACAGACAGACAGACAGACAGACAGACAGACAGACAGACAGACAGACAGACAGACAGACAGACAGACACACACATAGACAGTGCCTTCGGAAAGTATTCAGACCCCTTGACTTTTTCCACATTTTGTTGGGGCTTATTCTAAAATGTATTAAATATATATTTTCTCCTCATCAATTTACACACAAACCCCCTTAATGACAAAGCAAAACAAGATTTTAGAAATGTTTGCTAATTTATAAAAAAATTTAAAACTGAAATATGACATTTACATAAGCATTCAGACCCTTTACTCAGTACTTTGTTGAAGCATCTTTGGCAGTGATTATTACAGCCTTGAGTCTTCTGGGTACGATGCCGCAAGCTTGGCACATCTGTATTTGGGGAGTTTCTCCCATTCTTCTCTGCATATCCTCTCAAGGTCTGTCAGGTTGGATGGGTAGAGTTGCTGCATAGCTATTTTCTGTTCTCTCCAGAGATGTTAGATCGGGTCTGGTCCGGGCTCTGGCTGGGCCACTCAGGGACATTCCGAGACTAGTCCCAAAGCCACTCCTGTGTTGTCTTGGCTGTGTGCTTAGGGTCATTGTCCTGTCTGAGGTCCTGAGCGCTCTGGAGCAGGTTTTCATCAAGTATCTCTCTGTACTTTGCTCCGTTCATCTTTCCCTCAATCTGGACTAGTCCATATTGCTGAAAAACATCCCTACAGCATGATGCTGCCACCACCATGCTTCCCTGTAGGGATGGTGCCAGGTTTCCTCCAGAAGTGATGCTTGGCATTCAGGCCAAAGAGTTCAATCTTGGGTTCATCAGACCAGAGAATCTTGTCTTTAGGTGCATTTCAGCAAACTCCAAGCGCGCTGTCATGTGTCTTTTACTGAGGAGTGGCTTCCATCTGGCCACTCTAATATAAATGCCAAATAGGTGGAGTGCTACAGAGATGGTTGTCCTTCTGGAAGGTTCTCCCATCTCCACAGAGGAAGTCTAGAGCTCTGTCAGACTGACCATCAGGTTCTTGGTCACCTCCCCGACCAAGGCCCTTCTCCCCCAATTGCTTAGTTTGGCCGGGTGGCCAGCTCTAGGAAGAGTCTTGGTGGTTCCAAACTTCTTCCATTTAAGAATGCTGCAAAAATGTTTTGACACCCTTCCCCAGATCTGTGCACAATCCTGTCTCGAAGCACTATTGACAAATCCTTCGACCTCATGGCTTGGTTTTTGCTCTGACATGCACTGTCAACTGTGGGACCCATATATAGACAGGTGTGTGCCTTTCCAAATCATGTCCAAACAATTGAATTTACCACAGGTGGACTCCAATCAAGTTGTAGAAACATCTCAAGGATGATCAGTGGAAACAGGATGCAATTGAGCTAAATTTCACTTCTCATAGCAGGGTCTAAATACTTATGTAAATAAGGTATTTATTTTGAACATTTAATACATTTGCTAAAATTTCTAAAAACCTATTTTCACTTTGTCATTATGGGGTATTGTGTGTAGATTGCTGAGTATTTAAAAACAAATATCCATTTTAGAATCAGGCTGTAACTTAACAAAATGTGGAAAAAGTCAGGGGGTCTGAATACTTTCCAACGGCATTGTAGACACAGACACACACATAGACACACTCACTAAACTAACACAGAGAGACACACACACACAGCAGTATGAACTCACCAGACATACATAATATCATATTAATATCCAAGTACTGTAATATAAATTCCTCTTATGTAATATTGAGTTATTGAGTATATGAGTCTGGTGAGTTTATATTGTTTATATTTCTGTTTCCATGACAGATATTGTGTTTATATTTCTGTTTCCATGACAGATATTGTGTTTATATTTCTGTTTCCATGACAGATATTGTGTTTATATTTCTGTTTCCATGACAGATATTGTGTTTATATTTCTGTTTCCATGACAGATATTGTCTTTATATTTCTGTTTCCATGACAGATATTGTCTTTATGTTTCTGTTTACATGACAGATATTGTGTTTATATTTCTGTTTCCATGACAGATATTGTGAATATATTTCTGTTTACATGACAGATATTGTCTTTATATTTCTGTTTCCATGACAGATATTGTGTTTATATTTCTGTTTCCATGACAGATATTGTGTTTATATTTCTGTTTACATGACAGATATTGTCTTTATATTTCTGTTTCCATGACAGATATTGTCTTTATATTTCTATTTACATGACAGATATTGTGTTTATATTTCTGTTTCCATGACAGATATTGTGTTTATATTTCTGTTTACATGACAGATATTGTCTTTATATTTCTGTTTCCATGACAGATATTGTCTTTATATTTCTATTTACATGACAGATATTGTCTTTATATTTCTGTTTCCATGACAGATATTGTGTTTATATTTCTGTTTCCATGACAGATATTGTGTTTATATTTCTGTTTACATGACAGATATTGTGTTTATATTTCTGTTTACATGACAGATATTGTGTTTATATTTCTGTTTACATGACAGATATTGTCTTTATATTTCTGTTTCCATGACAGATATTGTGTTTATATTTCTGTTTACATGACATATATTGTGTTTATATTTCTGTTTACATGACAGATATTGTCTTTATATTTCTGTTTCCATGACAGATATTGTGTTTATATTTCTGTTTCCATGACAGATATTGTGTTTATATTTCTGTTTCCATGACAGATATTGTGTTTATATTTCTGTTTCCATGACAGATATTGTGTTTATATTTCTGTTTCCATGACAGATATTGTCTTTATATTTCTGTTTCCATGACAGATATTGTCTTTATGTTTCTGTTTACATGACAGATATTGTGTTTATATTTCTGTTTCCATGACAGATATTGTGAATATATTTCTGTTTACATGACAGATATTGTCTTTATATTTCTGTTTCCATGACAGATATTGTGTTTATATTTCTGTTTCCATGACAGATATTGTGTTTATATTTCTGTTTACATGACAGATATTGTCTTTATATTTCTGTTTCCATGACAGATATTGTGTTTATATTTCTGTTTCCATGACATATATTGTGTTTATATTTCTGTTTACATGACAGATATTGTCTTTATATTTCTGTTTCCATGACAGATATTGTGTTTATATTTCTGTTTCCATGACAGATATTGTGTTTATATTTCTGTTTCCATGACAGATATTGTGTTTATATTTCTGTTTCCATGACAGATATTGTGTTTATATTTCTGTTTCCATGACAGATATTGTCTTTATATTTCTGTTTCCATGACAGATATTGTCTTTATGTTTCTGTTTACATGACAGATATTGTGTTTATATTTCTGTTTCCATGACAGATATTGTGAATATATTTCTGTTTACATGACAGATATTGTCTTTATATTTCTGTTTCCATGACAGATATTGTGTTTATATTTCTGTTTCCATGACAGATATTGTGTTTATATTTCTGTTTACATGACAGATATTGTCTTTATATTTCTGTTTCCATGACAGATATTGTCTTTATATTTCTATTTACATGACAGATATTGTGTTTATATTTCTGTTTCCATGACAGATATTGTGTTTATATTTCTGTTTACATGACAGATATTGTCTTTATATTTCTGTTTCCATGACAGATATTGTCTTTATATTTCTATTTACATGACAGATATTGTCTTTATATTTCTGTTTCCATGACAGATATTGTGTTTATATTTCTGTTTCCATGACAGATATTGTCTTTATATTTCTGTTTCCATGACAGATATTGTCTTTATATTTCTGTTTCCATGACAGATATTGTGTTTATATTTCTGTTTACATGACAGATATTGTCTTTATATTTCTGTTTCCATGACAGATATTGTCTTTATATTTCTATTTACATGACAGATATTGTGTTTATATTTCTGTTTCCATGACAGATATTGTCTTTATATTTCTGTTTACATGACAGATATTGTCTTTATATTTCTGTTTCCATGACAGATATTGTGTTTATATTTCTGTTTACATGACAGATATTGTGTTTATATTTCTGTTTACATGACAGATATTGTGATTATATTTCTGTTTACATGACAGATATTGTGTTTATATTTCTGTTTCCATGACAGATATTGTGATTATATTTCTGTTTCCATGACAGATATTGTGTTTATATTTCTGTTTACATGACAGATATTGTCTTTATATTTCTGTTTCCATGACAGATATTGTCTTTATGTTTCTGTTTACATGACAGATATTGTGTTTATATTTCTGTTTCCATGACAGATATTGTGTTTATATTTCTGTTTCGATGACAGATATTGTGTTTATATTTCTGTTTACATGACATATATTGTGTTTATATTTCTGTTTACATGACAGATATTGTGTTTATATTTCTGTTTCCATGACAGATATTGTGATTATATTTCTGTTTACATGACAGATATTGTCTTTATATTTCTGTTTCCATGACAGATATTGTCTTTATATTTCTGTTGCCATGACAGATATTGTCTTTATATTTCTGTTTACATGACAGATATTGTGTTTATATTTCTGTTTCCATGACAGATATTGTGTTTATATTTCTGTTTACATGACAGATATTGTCTTTATATTTCTGTTTCCATGACAGATATTGTCTTTATATTTCTATTTACATGACAGATATTGTCTTTATATTTCTGTTTCCATGACAGATATTGTGTTTATATTTCTGTTTCCATGACAGATATTGTCTTTATATTTCTGTTTCCATGACAGATATTGTCTTTATATTTCTGTTTCCATGACAGATATTGTCTTTATATTTCTGTTTCCATGACAGATATTGTCTTTATATTTCTGTTTACATGACAGATATTGTGTTTATATTTCTGTTTCCATGACAGATATTGTGATTATATTTCTGTTTACATGACAGATATTGTCTTTATATTTCTGTTTCCATGGCAGATATTGTGTTTATATTTCTGTTTCCATGACAGATATTGTGTTTATATTTCTGTTTCCATGACAGATATTGTGTTTATATTTCTGTTTACATGACAGATATTGTGTTTATATTTCTGTTTCCATGACAGATATTGTCTTTATATTTCTGTTTCCATGACAGATATTGTGTTTATATTTCTGTTTACATGACATATATTGTGTTTATATTTCTGTTTCCATGACAGATATTGTGTTTATATTTCTGTTTCCATGACAGATATTGTGTTTATATTTCTGTTTACATGACAGATATTGTGTTTATATTTCTGTTTCCATGACAGATATTGTCTTTATATTTCTGTTTCCATGACAGATATTGTGTTTAAATTTCTGTTTACATGACATATATTGTGTTTATATTTCTGTTTCCATGACAGATATTGTCTTTATATTTCTGTTTCCATGACAGATATTGTGTTTATATTTCTGTTTACATGACATATATTGTGTTTATATTTCTGTTTACATGACAGATATTGTGTTTATATTTCTGTTTCCATGACAGATATTGTCTTTATATTTCTGTTTCCATGACAGATATTGTCTTTATATTTCTGTTTACATGACAGATATTGTGTTTATATTTCTGTTTCCATGACAGATATTGTGATTATATTTCTGTTTACATGACAGATATTGTCTTTATATTTCTGTTTCCATGACAGATATTGTGTTTATATTTCTGTTTACATGACAGATATTGTGTTTATATTTCTGTTTCCATGACAGATATTGTGTTTATATTTCTGTTTACATGACAGATATTGTGTTTATATTTCTGTTTCCATGACAGATATTGTCTTTATATTTCTGTTTCCATGACAGATATTGTGTTTATATTTCTGTTTACATGACATATATTGTGTTTATATTTCTGTTTACATGACAGATATTGTGTTTATATTTCTGTTTCCATGACAGATATTGTGTTTATATTTCTGTTTCCATGACAGATATTGTGTTTATATTTCTGTTTCCATGACAGATATTGTGTTTATATTTCTGTTTCCATGACAGATATTGTGTTTATATTTCTGTTTCCATGACAGATATTGTGTTTATATTTCTGTTTCCATGACAGATATTGTGTTTATATTTCTGTTTCCATGACAGATATTGTCTTTATATTTCTGTTTCCATGACAGATATTGTCTTTATGTTTCTGTTTACATGACAGATATTGTGTTTATATTTCTGTTTCCATGACAGATATTGTGAATATATTTCTGTTTACATGACAGATATTGTCTTTATATTTCTGTTTCCATGACAGATATTGTGTTTATATTTCTGTTTCCATGACAGATATTGTGTTTATATTTCTGTTTACATGACAGATATTGTCTTTATATTTCTGTTTCCATGACAGATATTGTCTTTATATTTCTGTTTACATGACAGATATTGTGTTTATATTTCTGTTTCCATGACAGATATTGTGTTTATATTTCTGATTACATGACAGATATTGTGTTTATATTTCTGTTTCCATGACAGATATTGTCTTTATATTTCTGTTTCCATGACAGATATTGTGTTTATATTTCTGTTTACATGACAGATATTGTCTTTATATTTCTGTTTCCATGACAGATATTGTCTTTATATTTCTATTTACATGACAGATATTGTCTTTATATTTCTGTTTCCATGACAGATATTGTGTTTATATTTCTGTTTCCATGACAGATATTGTCTTTATATTTCTGTTTCCATGACAGATATTGTCTTTATATTTCTGTTTCCATGACAGATATTGTCTTTATATTTCTGTTTCCATGACAGATATTGTCTTTATATTTCTGTTTACATGACAGATATTGTGTTTATATTTCTGTTTCCATGACAGATATTGTGATTATATTTCTGTTTACATGACAGATATTGTCTTTATATTTCTGTTTCCATGACAGATATTGTGTTTATATTTCTGTTTACATGACAGATATTGTGTTTATATTTCTGTTTCCATGACAGATATTGTGTTTATATTTCTGTTTACATGACAGATATTGTGTTTATATTTCTGTTTCCATGACAGATATTGTCTTTATATTTCTGTTTCCATGACAGATATTGTGTTTATATTTCTGTTTACATGACATATATTGTGTTTATATTTCTGTTTCCATGACAGATATTGTGTTTATATTTCTGTTTCCATGACAGATATTGTGTTTATATTTCTGTTTACATGACAGATATTGTGTTTATATTTCTGTTTCCATGACAGATATTGTCTTTATATTTCTGTTTCCATGACAGATATTGTGTTTAAATTTCTGTTTACATGACAGATATTGTGTTTATATTTCTGTTTCCATGACAGATATTGTCTTTATATTTCTGTTTCCATGACAGATATTGTGTTTATATTTCTGTTTACATGACATATATTGTGTTTATATTTCTGTTTACATGACAGATATTGTGTTTATATTTCTGTTTCCATGACAGATATTGTCTTTATATTTCTGTTTCCATGACAGATATTGTCTTTATATTTCTGTTTACATGACAGATATTGTGTTTATATTTCTGTTTCCATGACAGATATTGTGATTATATTTCTGTTTACATGACAGATATTGTCTTTATATTTCTGTTTCCATGACAGATATTGTGTTTATATTTCTGTTTACATGACAGATATTGTGTTTATATTTCTGTTTCCATGACAGATATTGTGTTTATATTTCTGTTTACATGACAGATATTGTGTTTATATTTCTGTTTCCATGACAGATATTGTCTTTATATTTCTGTTTCCATGACAGATATTGTGTTTATATTTCTGTTTACATGACATATATTGTGTTTATATTTCTGTTTACATGACAGATATTGTGTTTATATTTCTGTTTCCATGACAGATATTGTGTTTATATTTCTGTTTCCATGACAGATATTGTGTTTATATTTCTGTTTCCATGACAGATATTGTGTTTATATTTCTGTTTCCATGACAGATATTGTGTTTATATTTCTGTTTCCATGACAGATATTGTGTTTATATTTCTGTTTCCATGACAGATATTGTGTTTATATTTCTGTTTCCATGACAGATATTGTCTTTATATTTCTGTTTCCATGACAGATATTGTCTTTATGTTTCTGTTTACATGACAGATATTGTGTTTATATTTCTGTTTCCATGACAGATATTGTGAATATATTTCTGTTTACATGACAGATATTGTCTTTATATTTCTGTTTCCATGACAGATATTGTGTTTATATTTCTGTTTCCATGACAGATATTGTGTTTATATTTCTGTTTACATGACAGATATTGTCTTTATATTTCTGTTTCCATGACAGATATTGTCTTTATATTTCTATTTACATGACAGATATTGTGTTTATATTTCTGTTTCCATGACAGATATTGTGTTTATATTTCTGTTTACATGACAGATATTGTCTTTATATTTCTGTTTACATGACAGATATTGTCTTTATATTTCTATTTACATGACAGATATTGTCTTTATATTTCTGTTTCCATGACAGATATTGTGTTTATATTTCTGTTTCCATGACAGATATTGTCTTTATATTTCTGTTTCCATGACAGATATTGTCTTTATATTTCTGTTTCCATGACAGATATTGTCTTTATATTTCTGTTTCCATGACAGATATTGTCTTTATATTTCTGTTTCCATGACAGATATTGTCTTTATATTTCTGTTTCCATGACAGATATTGTGTTTATATTTCTGTTTACATGACAGATATTGTCTTTATATTTCTGTTTCCATGACAGATATTGTCTTTATATTTCTATTTACATGACAGATATTGTGTTTATATTTCTGTTTCCATGACAGATATTGTCTTTATATTTCTGTTTACATGACAGATATTGTCTTTATATTTCTGTTTCCATGACAGATATTGTGTTTATATTTCTGTTTACATGACAGATATTGTGTTTATATTTCTGTTTCCATGACAGATATTGTGATTATATTTCTGTTTACATGACAGATATTGTGTTTATATTTCTGTTTCCATGACAGATATTGTGTTTATATTTCTGTTTCCATCACAGATATTGTCTTTATGTTTCTGTTTACATGACAGATATTGTGTTTATATTTCTGTTTCCATGACAGATATTGTGTTTATATTTCTGTATCGATGACAGATATTGTGTTTATATTTCTGTTTACATGACATATATTGTGTTTATATTTCTGTTTACATGACAGATATTGTGTTTATATTTCTGTTTCCATGACAGATATTGTGATTATATTTCTGTTTACATGACAGATATTGTCTTTATATTTCTGTTTCCATGACAGATATTGTCTTTATATTTCTGTTTCCATGACAGATATTGTCTTTATATTTCTGTTTACATGACAGATATTGTGTTTATATTTCTGTTTCCATGACAGATATTGTGATTATATTTCTGTTTACATGACAGATATTGTCTTTATATTTCTGTTTCCATGACAGATATTGTGTTTATATTTCTGTTTACATGACAGATATTGTGTTTATATTTCTGTTTCCATGACAGATATTGTGTTTATATTTCTGTTTACATGACAGATATTGTGTTTATATTTCTGTTTCCATGACAGATATTGTCTTTATATTTCTGTTTCCATGACAGATATTGTGTTTATATTTCTGTTTACATGACATATATTGTGTTTAAATTTCTGTTTACATGACAGATATTGTGTTTATATTTCTGTTTCCATGACAGATATTGTGTTTATATTTCTGTTTCCATGACAGATATTGTGTTTATATTTCTGTTTACATGACAGATATTGTCTTTATATTTCTGTTTCCATGACAGATATTGTCTTTATATTTCTATTTACATGACAGATATTGTCTTTATATTTCTGTTTCCATGACAGATATTGTGTTTATATTTCTGTTTCCATGACAGATATTGTCATTATATTTCTGTTTCCATGACAGATATTGTCTTTATATTTCTGTTTCCATGACAGATATTGTCTTTATATTTCTGTTTCCATGACAGATATTGTCTTTATATTTCTGTTTCCATGACAGATATTGTCTTTATATTTCTATTTACATGACAGATATTGTCTTTATATTTCTGTTTCCATGACAGATATTGTGTTTATATTTCTGTTTCCATGACAGATATTGTCTTTATATTTCTGTTTCCATGACAGATATTGTCTTTATATTTCTGTTTCCATGACAGATATTGTCTTTATATTTCTGTTTCCATGACAGATATTGTCTTTATATTTCTGTTTCCATGACAGATATTGTCTTTATATTTCTGTTTCCATGACAGATATTGTGTTTATATTTCTGTTTACATGACAGATATTGTCTTTATATTTCTGTTTCCATGACAGATATTGTCTTTATATTTCTATTTACATGACAGATATTGTGTTTATATTTCTGTTTCCATGACAGATATTGTCTTTATATTTCTGTTTACATGACAGATATTGTCTTTATATTTCTGTTTCCATGACAGATATTGTGTTTATATTTCTGTTTACATGACAGATATTGTGTTTATATTTCTGTTTCCATGACAGATATTGTGTTTATATTTCTGTTTACATGACAGATATTGTCTTTATATTTCTGTTTCCATGACAGATATTGTCTTTATATTTCTATTTACATGACAGATATTGTCTTTATATTTCTGTTTCCATGACAGATATTGTGTTTATATTTCTGTTTCCATGACAGATATTGTCTTTATATTTCTGTTTCCATGACAGATATTGTGTTTATATTTCTGTTTCCATGACAGATATTGTCTTTATATTTCTGTTTCCATGACAGATATTGTGTTTATATTTCTGTTTCCATGACAGATATTGTCTTTATATTTCTGTTTCCATGACAGATATTGTCTTTATATTTCTGTTTCCATGACAGATATTGTGTTTATATTTCTGTTTACATGACAGATATTGTCTTTATATTTCTGTTTCCATGACAGATATTGTCTTTATATTTCTATTTACATGACAGATATTGTGTTTATATTTCTGTTTCCATGACAGATATTGTCTTTATATTTCTGTTTACATGACAGATATTGTCTTTATATTTCTGTTTCCATGACAGATATTGTGTTTATATTTCTGTTTACATGACAGATATTGTGTTTATATTTCTGTTTCCATGACAGATATTGTGATTATATTTCTGTTTACATGACAGATATTGTGTTTATATTTCTGTTTCCATGACAGATATTGTGATTATATTTCTGTTTACATGACAGATATTGTGTTTATATTTCTGTTTCCATGACAGATATTGTGTTTATATTTCTGTTTCCATCACAGATATTGTCTTTATGTTTCTGTTTACATGACAGATATTGTGTTTATATTTCTGTTTCCATGACAGATATTGTGTTTATATTTCTGTTTCGATGACAGATATTGTGTTTATATTTCTGTTTACATGACATATATTGTGTTTATATTTCTGTTTACATGACAGATATTGTGTTTATATTTCTGTTTCCATGACAGATATTGTGATTATATTTCTGTTTACATGACAGATATTGTCTTTATATTTCTGTTTCCATGACAGATATTGTCTTTATATTTCTGTTTCCATGACAGATATTGTCTTTATATTTCTGTTTACATGACAGATATTGTGTTTATATTTCTGTTTCCATGACAGATATTGTGATTATATTTCTGTTTACATGACAGATATTGTCTTTATATTTCTGTTTCCATGACAGATATTGTGTTTATATTTCTGTTTACATGACAGATATTGTGTTTATATTTCTGCTTCCATGACAGATATTGTGTTTATATTTCTGTTTACATGACAGATATTGTGTTTATATTTCTGTTTCCATGACAGATATTGTCTTTATATTTCTGTTTCCATGACAGATATTGTGTTTATATTTCTGTTTACATGACATATATTGTGTTTAAATTTCTGTTTACATGACAGATATTGTGTTTATATTTCTGTTTCCATGACAGATATTGTGTTTATATTTCTGTTTCCATGACAGATATTGTGTTTATATTTCTGTTTACATGACAGATATTGTCTTTATATTTCTGTTTCCATGACAGATATTGTCTTTATAATATTATTTACATGACAGATATTGTCTTTATATTTCTGTTTCCATGACAGATATTGTGTTTATATTTCTGTTTCCATGACAGATATTGTCTTTATATTTCTGTTTCCATGACAGATATTGTCTTTATATTTCTGTTTCCATGACAGATATTGTGTTTATATTTCTGTTTCCATGACAGATATTGTCTTTATATTTCTGTTTACATGACAGATATTGTCTTTATATTTCTGTTTCCATGACAGATATTGTCTTTATATTTCTGTTTACATGACAGATATTGTCTTTATATTTCTGTTTCGATGACATATATTGTGTTTATATTTCTGTTTACATGACAGATATTGTGTTTATATTTCTGTTTCCATGACAGATATTGTGTTTATATTTCTGTTTCCATGACAGATATTGTGTTTATATTTCTGTTTCCATGACAGATATTGTGTTTATATTTCTGTTTCCATGACAGATATTGTGTTTATATTTCTGTTTCCATGACAGATATTGTGTTTATATTTCTGTTTCCATGACAGATATTGTGTTTATATTTCTGTTTCCATGACAGATATTGTCTTTATATTTCTGTTTCCATGACAGATATTGTCTTTATGTTTCTGTTTACATGACAGATATTGTGTTTATATTTCTGTTTCCATGACAGATATTGTGAATATATTTCTGTTTACATGACAGATATTGTCTTTATATTTCTGTTTCCATGACAGATATTGTGTTTATATTTCTGTTTCCATGACAGATATTGTGTTTATATTTCTGTTTACATGACAGATATTGTCTTTATATTTCTGTTTCCATGACAGATATTGTCTTTATATTTCTATTTACATGACAGATATTGTGTTTATATTTCTGTTTCCATGACAGATATTGTGTTTATATTTCTGATTACATGACAGATATTGTGTTTATATTTCTGTTTCCATGACAGATATTGTCTTTATATTTCTGTTTCCATGACAGATATTGTGTTTATATTTCTGTTTACATGACAGATATTGTCTTTATATTTCTGTTTCCATGACAGATATTGTCTTTATATTTCTATTTACATGACAGATATTGTCTTTATATTTCTGTTTCCATGACAGATATTGTGTTTATATTTCTGTTTCCATGACAGATATTGTCTTTATATTTCTGTTTCCATGACAGATATTGTCTTTATATTTCTGTTTCCATGACAGATATTGTCTTTATATTTCTGTTTCCATGACAGATATTGACTTTATATTTCTGTTTACATGACAGATATTGTGTTTATATTTCTGTTTCCATGACAGATATTGTGATTATATTTCTGTTTACATGACAGATATTGTCTTTATATTTCTGTTTCCATGGCAGATATTGTGTTTATATTTCTGTTTACATGACAGATATTGTGTTTATATTTCTGTTTCCATGACAGATATTGTGTTTATATTTCTGTTTACATGACAGATATTGTGTTTATATTTCTGTTTCCATGACAGATATTGTCTTTATATTTCTGTTTCCATGACAGATATTGTGTTTATATTTCTGTTTACATGACATATATTGTGTTTATATTTCTGTTTCCATGACAGATATTGTGTTTATATTTCTGTTTCCATGACAGATATTGTGTTTATATTTCTGTTTACATGACAGATATTGTGTTTATATTTCTGTTTCCATGACAGATATTGTCTTTATATTTCTGTTTCCATGACAGATATTGTGTTTAAATTTCTGTTTACATGACATATATTGTGTTTATATTTCTGTTTCCATGACAGATATTGTCTTTATATTTCTGTTTCCATGACAGATATTGTGTTTATATTTCTGTTTACATGACATATATTGTGTTTATATTTCTGTTTACATGACAGATATTGTGTTTATATTTCTGTTTCCATGACAGATATTGTCTTTATATTTCTGTTTCCATGACAGATATTGTCTTTATATTTCTGTTTACATGACAGATATTGTGTTTATATTTCTGTTTCCATGACAGATATTGTGATTATATTTCTGTTTACATGACAGATATTGTCTTTATATTTCTGTTTCCATGACAGATATTGTGATTATATTTCTGTTTACATGACAGATATTGTCTTTATATTTCTGTTTACATGACAGATATTGTCTTTATATTTCTGTTTCCATGACAGATATTGTCTTTATATTTCTATTTACATGACAGATATTGTGTTTATATTTCTGTTTCCATGACAGATATTGTGTTTATATTTCTGTTTACATGACAGATATTGTGTTTATATTTCTGTTTCCATGACAGATATTGTCTTTATATTTCTGTTTCCATGACAGATATTGTGTTTATATTTCTGTTTACATGACAGATATTGTCTTTATATTTCTGTTTCCATGACAGATATTGTCTTTATATTTCTATTTACATGACAGATATTGTCTTTATATTTCTGTTTCCATGACAGATATTGTGTTTATATTTCTGTTTCCATGACAGATATTGTCTTTATATTTCTGTTTCCATGACAGATATTGTCTTTATATTTCTGTTTCCATGACAGATATTGTCTTTATATTTCTGTTTCCATGACAGATATTGTCTTTATATTTCTGTTTACATGACAGATATTGTGTTTATATTTCTGTTTCCATGACAGATATTGTGATTATATTTCTGTTTACATGACAGATATTGTGTTTATATTTCTGTTTCCATGACAGATATTGTCTTTATATTTCTGTTTCCATGACAGATATTGTGTTTAAATTTCTGTTTACATGACATATATTGTGTTTATATTTCTGTTTCCATGACAGATATTGTCTTTATATTTCTGTTTCCATGACAGATATTGTGATTATATTTCTGTTTACATGACAGATATTGTCTTTATATTTCTGTTTACATGACAGATATTGTCTTTATATTTCTGTTTCCATGACAGATATTGTCTTTATATTTCTATTTACATGACAGATATTGTGTTTATATTTCTGTTTCCATGACAGATATTGTGTTTATATTTCTGATTACATGACAGATATTGTGTTTATATTTCTGTTTCCATGACAGATATTGTCTTTATATTTCTGTTTCCATGACAGATATTGTGTTTATATTTCTGTTTACATGACAGATATTGTCTTTATATTTCTGTTTCCATGACAGATATTGTCTTTATATTTCTGTTTACATGACAGATATTGTCTTTATATTTCTGTTTCCATGACAGATATTGTGTTTATATTTCTGTTTCCATGACAGATATTGTCTTTATATTTCTGTTTCCATGACAGATATTGTCTTTATATTTCTGTTTCCATGACAGATATTGTCTTTATATTTCTGTTTCCATGACAGATATTGTCTTTATATTTCTGTTTACATGACAGATATTGTGTTTATATTTCTGTTTCCATGACAGATATTGTGATTATATTTCTGTTTACATGACAGATATTGTGTTTATATTTCTGTTTCCATGACAGATATTGTCTTTATATTTCTGTTTCCATGACAGATATTGTGTTTATATTTCTGTTTACATGACAGATATTGTGTTTATATTTCTGTTTCCATGACAGATATTGTCTTTATATTTCTGTTTCCATGACAGATATTGTGTTTATATTTCTGTTTACATGACATATATTGTGTTTATATTTCTGTTTACATGACAGATATTGTGTTTATATTTCTGTTTCCATGACAGATATTGTCTTTATATTTCTGTTTCCATGACAGATATTGTCTTTATATTTCTGTTTACATGACAGATATTGTGTTTATATTTCTGTTTCCATGACAGATATTGTGATTATATTTCTGTTTCCATGACAGATATTGTGTTTATATTTCTGTTTCCATGACAGATATTGTGTTTATATTTCTGTTTACATGACAGATATTGTGTTTATATTTCTGTTTCCATGACAGATATTGTGTTTATATTTCTGTTTCCATGACAGATATTGTGTTTATATTTCTGTTTCCATGACAGATATTGTGTTTATATTTCTGTTTCCATGACAGATATTGTGTTTATATTTCTGTTTCCATGACAGATATTGTGTTTATATTTCTGTTTCCATGACAGATATTGTGTTTATATTTCTGTTTCCATGACAGATATTGTGTTTATATTTCTGTTTCCATGACAGATATTGTCTTTATATTTCTGTTTCCATGACAGATATTGTCTTTATGTTTCTGTTTACATGACAGATATTGTGTTTATATTTCTGTTTCCATGACAGATATTGTGAATATATTTCTGTTTACATGACAGATATTGTCTTTATATTTCTGTTTCCATGACAGATATTGTGTTTATATTTCTGTTTCCATGACAGATATTGTGTTTATATTTCTGTTTACATGACAGATATTGTCTTTATATTTCTGTTTCCATGACAGATATTGTCTTTATATTTCTATTTACATGACAGATATTGTGTTTATATTTCTGTTTCCATGACAGATATTGTGTTTATATTTCTGTTTACATGACAGATATTGTCTTTATATTTCTGTTTACATGACAGATATTGTCTTTATATTTCTATTTACATGACAGATATTGTCTTTATATTTCTGTTTCCATGACAGATATTGTGTTTATATTTCTGTTTCCATGACAGATATTGTCTTTATATTTCTGTTTCCATGACAGATATTGTCTTTATATTTCTGTTTCCATGACAGATATTGTCTTTATATTTCTGTTTCCATGACAGATATTGTCTTTATATTTCTGTTTCCATGACAGATATTGTCTTTATATTTCTGTTTCCATGACAGATATTGTCTTTATATTTCTGTTTCCATGACAGATATTGTGTTTATATTTCTGTTTACATGACAGATATTGTCTTTATATTTCTGTTTCCATGACAGATATTGTCTTTATATTTCTATTTACATGACAGATATTGTGTTTATATTTCTGTTTCCATGACAGATATTGTCTTTATATTTCTGTTTACATGACAGATATTGTCTTTATATTTCTGTTTCCATGACAGATATTGTGTTTATATTTCTGTTTACATGACAGATATTGTGTTTATATTTCTGTTTCCATGACAGATATTGTGATTATATTTCTGTTTACATGACAGATATTGTGTTTATATTTCTGTTTCCATGACAGATATTGTGTTTATATTTCTGTTTCCATCACAGATATTGTCTTTATGTTTCTGTTTACATGACAGATATTGTGTTTATATTTCTGTTTCCATGACAGATATTGTGTTTATATTTCTGTATCGATGACAGATATTGTGTTTATATTTCTGTTTACATGACATATATTGTGTTT
Organism: Oncorhynchus nerka; assembly: GCF_034236695.1. Lineage (NCBI taxonomy): Eukaryota > Metazoa > Chordata > Actinopteri > Salmoniformes > Salmonidae > Oncorhynchus > Oncorhynchus nerka. Next base: position 94,406,620 of record NC_088408.1, on the reverse strand, counting down.
ATATTTCTGTTTACATGACAGATATTGTGTTTATATTTCTGTTTCCATGACAGATATTGTGATTATATTTCTGTTTACATGACAGATATTGTCTTTATATTTCTGTTTCCATGACAGATATTGTCTTTATATTTCTGTTTCCATGACAGATATTGTCTTTATATTTCTGTTTACATGACAGATATTGTGTTTATATTTCTGTTTCCATGACAGATATTGTGATTATATTTCTGTTTACATGACAGATATTGTCTTTATATTTCTGTTTCCATGACAGATATTGTGTTTATATTTCTGTTTACATGACAGATATTGTGTTTATATTTCTGCTTCCATGACAGATATTGTGTTTATATTTCTGTTTACATGACAGATATTGTGTTTATATTTCTGTTTCCATGACAGATATTGTCTTTATATTTCTGTTTCCATGACAGATATTGTGTTTATATTTCTGTTTACATGACATATATTGTGTTTAAATTTCTGTTTACATGACAGATATTGTGTTTATATTTCTGTTTCCATGACAGATATTGTGTTTATATTTCTGTTTCCATGACAGATATTGTGTTTATATTTCTGTTTACATGACAGATATTGTCTTTATATTTCTGTTTCCATGACAGATATTGTCTTTATATTTCTATTTACATGACAGATATTGTCTTTATATTTCTGTTTCCATGACAGATATTGTGTTTATATTTCTGTTTCCATGACAGATATTGTCATTATATTTCTGTTTCCATGACAGATATTGTCTTTATATTTCTGTTTCCATGACAGATATTGTCTTTATATTTCTGTTTCCATGACAGATATTGTCTTTATATTTCTATTTACATGACAGATATTGTCTTTATATTTCTGTTTCCATGACAGATATTGTGTTTATATTTCTGTTTCCATGACAGATATTGTCTTTATATTTCTGTTTCCATGACAGATATTGTCTTTATATTTCTGTTTCCATGACAGATATTGTCTTTATATTTCTGTTTCCATGACAGATATTGTCTTTATATTTCTGTTTCCATGACAGATATTGTCTTTATATTTCTGTTTCCATGACAGATATTGTCTTTATATTTCTGTTTCCATGACAGATATTGTGTTTATATTTCTGTTTACATGACAGATATTGTCTTTATATTTCTGTTTCCATGACAGATATTGTCTTTATATTTCTATTTACATGACAGATATTGTGTTTATATTTCTGTTTCCATGACAGATATTGTCTTTATATTTCTGTTTACATGACAGATATTGTCTTTATATTTCTGTTTCCATGACAGATATTGTGTTTATATTTCTGTTTACATGACAGATATTGTGTTTATATTTCTGTTTCCATGACAGATATTGTGATTATATTTCTGTTTACATGACAGATATTGTGTTTATATTTCTGTTTCCATGACAGATATTGTGATTATATTTCTGTTTACATGACAGATATTGTGTTTATATTTCTGTTTCCATGACAGATATTGTGTTTATATTTCTGTTTCCATCACAGATATTGTCTTTATGTTTCTGTTTACATGACAGATATTGTGTTTATATTTCTGTTTCCATGACAGATATTGTGTTTATATTTCTGTTTCGATGACAGATATTGTGTTTATATTTCTGTTTACATGACATATATTGTGTTTATATTTCTGTTTACATGACAGATATTGTGTTTATATTTCTGTTTCCATGACAGATATTGTGATTATATTTCTGTTTACATGACAGATATTGTCTTTATATTTCTGTTTCCATGACAGATATTGTCTTTATATTTCTGTTTCCATGACAGATATTGTCTTTATATTTCTGTTTCCATGACAGATATTGTGTTTATATTTCTGTTTCCATGACAGATATTGTGATTATATTTCTGTTTACATGACAGATATTGTCTTTATATTTCTGTTTCCATGACAGATATTGTGTTTATATTTCTGTTTACATGACAGATATTGTGTTTATATTTCTGCTTCCATGACAGATATTGTGTTTATATTTCTGTTTACATGACAGATATTGTGTTTATATTTCTGTTTCCATGACAGATATTGTCTTTATATTTCTGTTTCCATGACAGATATTGTGTTTATATTTCTGTTTACATGACATATATTGTGTTTAAATTTCTGTTTACATGACAGATATTGTGTTTATATTTCTGTTTCCATGACAGATATTGTGTTTATATTTCTGTTTCCATGACAGATATTGTGTTTATATTTCTGTTTACATGACAGATATTGTCTTTATATTTCTGTTTACATGACAGATATTGTCTTTATATTTCTGTTTCCATGACAGATATTGTCTTTATATTTCTGTTTACATGACAGATATTGTCTTTATATTTCTGTTTCGATGACAGATATTGTGTTTATATTTCTGTTTACATGACATATATTGTGTTTATATTTCTGTTTACATGACAGATATTGTGTTTATATTTCTGTTTCCATGACAGATATTGTGATTATATTTCTGTTTACATGACAGATATTGTCTTTATATTTCTGTTTCCATGACAGATATTGTCTTTATATTTCTGTTTCCATGACAGATATTGTGTTTATATTTCTGTTTACATGACAGATATTGTGTTTATATTTCTGCTTCCATGACAGATATTGTGTTTATATTTCTGTTTACATGACAGATATTGTGTTTATATTTCTGTTTCCATGACAGATATTGTCTTTATATTTCTGTTTCCATGACAGATATTGTGTTTATATTTCTGTTTACATGACATATATTGTGTTTAAATTTCTGTTTACATGACAGATATTGTGTTTATATTTCTGTTTCCATGACAGATATTGTGTTTATATTTCTGTTTCCATGACAGATATTGTGTTTATATTTCTGTTTACATGACAGATATTGTCTTTATATTTCTGTTTCCATGACAGATATTGTCTTTATAATATTATTTACATGACAGATATTGTCTTTATATTTCTGTTTCCATGACAGATATTGTCTTTATATTTCTGTTTCCATGACAGATATTGTCTTTATATTTCTGTTTCCATGACAGATATTGTGTTTATATTTCTGTTTACATGACAGATATTGTCTTTATATTTCTGTTTCCATGACAGATATTGTGTTTATATTTCTGTTTACATGACAGATATTGCGTTTATATTTCTGTTTCCATGACAGATATTGTGATTATATTTCTGTTTACATGACAGATATTGTGTTTATATTTCTGTTTCCATGACAGATATTGTGTTTATATTTCTGTTTCCATGACAGATATTGTCTTTATGTTTCTGTTTACATGACAGATATTGTGTTCATATTTCTGTTTCCATGACAGATATTGTGTTTATATTTCTGTTTCGATGACAGATATTGTGTTTATATTTCTGTTTACATGACATATATTGTGTTTATATTTCTGTTTACATGACAGATATTGTGTTTATATTTCTGTTTCCATGACAGATATTGTGATTATATTTCTGTTTACATGACAGATATTGTCTTTATATTTCTGTTTCCATGACAGATATTGTCTTTATATTTCTGTTTCCATGACAGATATTGTGTTTATATTTCTGTTTCCATGACAGATATTGTGTTTATATTTCTGTTTCCATGACAGATATTGTCTTTATATTTCTGTTTCCATGACAGATATTGTGTTTATATTTCTGTTTCCATGACAGATATTGTCTTTATATTTCTGTTTCCATGACAGATATTGTGTTTATATTTCTGTTTACATGACAGATATTGTGTTTATATTTCTGTTTCCATGACAGATATTGTGTTTATATTTCTGTTTCGATGACAGATATTGTGTTTATATTTCTGTTTACATGACATATATTGTGTTTATATTTCTGTTTACATGACAGATATTGTGTTTATATTTCTGTTTCCATGACAGATATTGTGATTATATTTCTGTTTACATGACAGATATTGTCTTTATATTTCTGTTTCCATGACAGATATTGTCTTTATATTTCTGTTTCCATGACAGATATTGTGTTTATATTTCTGTTTACATGACATATATTGTGTTTAAATTTCTGTTTACATGACAGATATTGTGTTTATATTTCTGTTTCCATGACAGATATTGTGTTTATATTTCTGTTTCCATGACAGATATTGTGTTTATATTTCTGTTTCCATGACAGATATTGTCTTTATATTTCTGTTTCCATGACAGATATTGTGTTTATATTTCTGTTTCCATGACAGATATTGTGATTATATTTCTGTTTACATGACAGATATTGTGTTTATATTTCTGTTTCCATGACAGATATTGTCTTTATATTTCTGTTTCCATGACAGATATTGTGTTTATATTTCTGTTTCCATGACAGATATTGTGATTATATTTCTGTTTACATGACAGATATTGTCTTTATATTTCTGTTTCCATGACAGATATTGTGTTTATATTTCTGTTTACATGACAGATATTGTGTTTATATTTCTGCTTCCATGACAGATATTGTGTTTATATTTCTGTTTACATGACAGATATTGTGTTTATATTTCTGTTTCCATGACAGATATTGTCTTTATATTTCTGTTTCCATGACGGATATTGTGTTTATATTTCTGTTTACATGACAGATATTGTGTTTATATTTCTGTTTCCATGACAGATATTGTCTTTATATTTCTGTTTCCATGACAGATATTGTCTTTATATTTCTGTTTCCATGACAGATATTGTGTTTATATTTCTGTTTCCATGACAGATATTGTGATTATATTTCTGTTTACATGACAGATATTGTCTTTATATTTCTGTTTCCATGACAGATATTGTGTTTATATTTCTGTTTACATGACAGATATTGTGTTTATATTTCTGCTTCCATGACAGATATTGTGTTTATATTTCTGTTTACATGACAGATATTGTGTTTATATTTCTGTTTCCATGACAGATATTGTCTTTATATTTCTGTTTCCATGACAGATATTGTGTTTATATTTCTGTTTACATGACATATATTGTGTTTAAATTTCTGTTTACATGACAGATATTGTGTTTATATTTCTGTTTCCATGACAGATATTGTGTTTATATTTCTGTTTCCATGACAGATATTGTGTTTATATTTCTGTTTCCATGACAGATATTGTCTTTATATTTCTGTTTCCATGACAGATATTGTGTTTATATTTCTGTTTCCATGACAGATATTGTCTTTATATTTCTGTTTCCATGACGGATATTGTGTTTATATTTCTGTTTACATGACAGATATTGTGTTTATATTTCTGTTTCCATGACAGATATTGTCTTTATATTTCTGTTTCCATGACAGATATTGTCTTTATATTTCTGTTTCCATGACAGATATTGTGTTTATATTTCTGTTTCCATGACAGATATTGTGATTATATTTCTGTTTACATGACAGATATTGTCTTTATATTTCTGTTTCCATGACAGATATTGTGTTTATATTTCTGTTTACATGACAGATATTGTGTTTATATTTCTGCTTCCATGACAGATATTGTGTTTATATTTCTGTTTACATGACAGATATTGTGTTTATATTTCTGTTTCCATGACAGATATTGTCTTTATATTTCTGTTTCCATGACAGATATTGTGTTTATATTTCTGTTTACATGACATATATTGTGTTTAAATTTCTGTTTACATGACAGATATTGTGTTTATATTTCTGTTTCCATGACAGATATTGTGTTTATATTTCTGTTTCCATGACAGATATTGTGTTTATATTTCTGTTTACATGACAGATATTGTCTTTATATTTCTGTTTCCATGACAGATATTGTCTTTATAATATTATTTACATGACAGATATTGTGTTTATATTTCTGTTTCCATGACAGATATTGTGTTTATATTTTTGTTTCCATGACAGATATTGTCTTTATATTTCTGTTTCCATGACAGATATTGTCTTTATATTTCTGTTTCCATGACAGATATTGTCTTTATAATATTATTTACATGACAGATATTGTGTTTATATTTCTGTTTCCATGACAGATATTGTGTTTATATTTTTGTTTCCATGACAGATATTGTCTTTATATTTCTGTTTCCATGACAGATATTGTCTTTATATTTCTGTTTCCATGACAGATATTGTCTTTATATTTCTGTTTCCATGACAGCTATTGTGTTTATATTTCTGTTTCCATGACAGATATTGTGTTTATATTTCTGTTTACATGACAGATATTGTGTTTATATTTCTGTTTCCATGACAGATATTGTGATTATATTTCTGTTTACATGACTGATATTGTGTTTATATTTCTGTTTCCATGACAGATATTGTGTTTATATTTCTGTTTCCATGACAGATATTGTCTTTATGTTTCTGTTTACATGACAGATATTGTGTTCATATTTCTGTTTCCATGACAGATATTGTGTTTATATTTCTGTTTCGATGACAGATATTGTGTTTATATTTCTGTTTACATGACATATATTGTGTTTATATTTCTGTTTACATGACAGATATTGTGTTTATATTTCTGTTTCCATGACAGATATTGTGATTATATTTCTGTTTACATGACAGATATTGTCTTTATATTTCTGTTTCCATGACAGATATTGTCTTTATATTTCTGTTTCCATGACAGATATTGTGTTTATATTTCTGTTTACATGACATATATTGTGTTTAAATTTCTGTTTACATGACAGATATTGTGTTTATATTTCTGTTTCCATGACAGATATTGTGTTTATATTTCTGTTTCCATGACAGATATTGTGTTTATATTTCTGTTTCCATGACAGATATTGTCTTTATATTTCTGTTTCCATGACAGATATTGTGTTTATATTTCTGTTTCCATGACAGATATTGTGTTTATATTTCTGTTTCCATGACAGATATTGTGTTTATATTTCTGTTTCGATGACAGATATTGTGTTTATATTTCTGTTTACATGACATATATTGTGTTTATATTTCTGTTTACATGACAGATATTGTGTTTATATTTCTGTTTCCATGACAGATATTGTGATTATATTTCTGTTTACATGACAGATATTGTCTTTATATTTCTGTTTCCATGACAGATATTGTCTTTATATTTCTGTTTCCATGACAGATATTGTGTTTATATTTCTGTTTACATGACATATATTGTGTTTAAATTTCTGTTTACATGACAGATATTGTGTTTATATTTCTGTTTCCATGACAGATATTGTGTTTATATTTCTGTTTCCATGACAGATATTGTGTTTATATTTCTGTTTCCATGACAGATATTGTCTTTATATTTCTGTTTCCATGACAGATATTGTGTTTATATTTCTGTTTCCATGACAGATATTGTCTTTATATTTCTGTTTCCATGACGGATATTGTGTTTATATTTCTGTTTACATGACAGATATTGTGTTTATATTTCTGTTTCCATGACAGATATTGTGATTATATTTCTGTTTACATGACAGATATTGTGTTTATATTTCTGTTTCCATGACAGATATTGTGATTATATTTCTGTTTACATGACAGATATTGTGTTTATATTTCTGTTTCCATGACAGATATTGTGTTTATATTTCTGTTTCCATGACAGATATTGTCTTTATGTTTCTGTTTACATGACAGATATTGTGTTTATATTTCTGTTTCCATGACAGATATTGTGTTTATATTTCTGTTTACATGATAGATATTGCGTTTATATTTCTGTTTACATGACAGATATTGTGATTATATTTCTGTTTACATGATAGATATTGTGTTTGTATTTCTGTTTATATGATAGATATTGTGTTTATATTTCTGTTTACATGACAGATATTGTGTTTGTATTTCTGTTTATATGATAGATATTGTGATTATATTTCTGTTTACATGACAGATATTGTGTTTGTATTTCTGTTTATATGATAGATATTGTGTTTATATTTCTGTTTACATGACAGATATTGTGTTTATATTTCTGTTTACATGATAGATATTGCGTTTGTATTTCTGTTTATATGATAGATATTGTGTTTATATTTCTGTTTACATGACAGATATTGTGTTTGTATTTCTGTTTATATGATAGATATTGTGATTATATTTCTGTTTACATGACAGATATTGTGTTTATATTTCTGTTTACATGACAGATATTGTGTTTATATTTCTGTTTACATGATAGATATTGTGTTTGTATTTCTGTTTATATGATAGATATTGTGTTTATATTTCTGTTTACATGACAGATATTGTGTTTATATTTCTGTTTACATGACAGATATTGTGTTTATATTTCTGTTTACATGATAGATATTGTGTTTGTATTTCTGTTTATATGATAGATATTGTGTTTGTATTTCTGTTTCCATGACATATGTGTTACATTGCTGTTTTCATGTGCTCTTGTATTTTGTTGCTGTTGTGTATACAGAATGGACAGCATCAGTGATCGACAGTGGAAGGTTTGTTTCTCAACAGACACACATCTGCGATGTCATGGGATGTAGGTTCATACCAGAAACATTGACCTGCAGCAAACAGATCCAATGCAGACAGCGCTGTGATCCCTATGACGTTCCCAATGGCCAAGCACTTTGTGCCTCCAATTTTGAAGGAGAAAAATGCGACATAACGTGTAACCGACTCTATAATCTTGAAGTCTCCTCTCAGATCCAGTGTACCAGTTATGGATGGTCAAGCTTTCCCTACTGCATCGGTGAGTGGACGTCAACATGGCCATTGTTCTTTTTTTATTTGGCTACCAACAAAGGCTACGAAATACAATCCATTCTATACAAAGAATGCCAATTATCTTACTTCCATTTGCTCCCCAATTTGGAATAGCCAGATATTGACATATTTATTAAAAAAAAAATTGAGAGCAGTAAATTATGCGACTAGTACATGGGATGTCTAAGTGTAATAATCACAACAACAACAACAGATTTCATAGTAAAACACAGCATAAGACAAGGGTAGCCTACACTACATTTATAAACATCTTCCCACATTTTCAGCCTGATTTTTCAGAAGGGACAACAGGGTGCATAATAACACCGTTGAGGGTTAAAAAAAAGGTTTTAAAATGTATTTTTCCAAAGTCGTATGCAATTGCCCATACAATACAATCTGAAAATACAGCCGTATTACAGCGTGTTAAATAATTGTAAGTAAATAGAAATGTGATCCAAAATATACCCGCTGAATTATTTTACTAAATAAAACATGACCTTAAACTTTCTGCGACTAAAAATGGTTGAATTGAACTTACTCCAGTAAAATACTTGTGCTTAACTGTGGGCAATGCAATGTTTTGAATGATCCTTTAAAAAAAACAGAAGCATACCACCCTGTATCCCACTGCTGTCTCGCGTCTGAAACTAGGCAGGGTTGGTCCTGGTTGGTCCCTGAATGGGAGACCAGATGGTGTTGGAGGGCCAGTAGCAGTCACTCTTTCCTCTGGTCTAAAAAGTGTTCCAATACCCCAGGGCAGTGATTGGGGACATTGCCCTGTGTAGGTTGCTGTCTTTTGGATGGGATGTTAAACGGGTGACCTGACTGTCTGTGGTCACCCCGCTCCTCCGCTCTCTCCACTGGCTTCCAGTTGAAGCTCGCATCCGCTACAAGACCATGGTGCTTGCCTACGGAGCTGTGAGGGGAACGGCACCTCAGTACCTCCAGGCTCTGATCAGGCCCTACACCCAAACAAGGGCACTGCGTTCATCCACCTCTGGCCTGCTCGCCTCCCTACCACTGAGGAAGTACAGTTCCCGCGCAGCCCAGTCAAAACTGTTCGCTGCTCTGGCCCCCCAATGGTGGAACAAACTCCCTCACGACGCCAGGACAGCGGAGTCAATCACCACCTTCCGGAGACACCTGAAACCCCACCTCTTTCAGGAATACCTAGGATAGGATAAAGTAATCCTTCTCACCCCCCTTAAAAGATTTAGATGCACTATTGTAAAGTGGCTGTTCCACTGGATGTCTTAAGGTGAACGCACCAATTTGTAAGTCGCTCTGGATAAGAGCGTCTGCTAAATGACTTAAATGTAAATGTAAATGTCATTAAAGATCCCATAGCACTTATTGTAATAGTAGGGGTGTTAACCCTGGTGTCCTGGTTAAATTTCCCAATCTAAACATCATGGCCATCTAATCATCCCCTGCTCCCAATTGGCTGATTCATCCCTCTTCCCTGTAACCATTACCCAGGTTGTTGCGAAAATGAGAATGTGTTCTCAGTCAATTTACTGGTTAAAAAAACATGATAAAAACCTGAACAGTTTGTGATAACTGTATTATTTGATGAAATGTGCATGTTAAAGGTCAAATCAACTTGTTTTAAAAGAAAAATCTAAATTTCAAATAATTTATGGGTAACATTGAAGTACCATACTGTGATTGTTTTTCAATTTTTAAAAAATGGATATTTTTTTTTTAAATGCTTCTTAGCAAAGACCAATTTCTCAAGCAAGAATTTTGCTAGGTCTGTCTGGGAGTGGTCTGAGTGGGGAGGGGAAAATGAAAACTAGCTGTGATTTGTAGAAAGGTTTGGAACTATCTTTCTTATTGTATTGGTCTATTAACTAATCCACTGGCCAAAACTCTATGCACCAAAACAGGCTGAAATGTCAGGCGGTCTTTTCAAATAGCTCTCACACTATAGTAGTGAAATTGCACTGCAAAACCACCACTTGTGCTCTAAATATGTCCCTTCTGAAACCAGGCTGTTTTGTGGACGCATGCGGTTTCTACTTCCGGGTCACACAAGACTCCACCTGTATCTAGCTGGCTGTGCAGAAGTATCATTTGACTATGTTGAAAATTATTTCCGCAGTGCTTGAAAAAAATACACGGAACAATGGCAGTCATTCTGGGCTTAAAAAGGGGAACTCAAATGTTGTTTTGTGTGTGTTTTATATGTTCTCATATGTTGCTGCAACTGTTAAGTAAAAGGTATGTACATCCTGAAAATGTGTTTTACGCTGTTACATTTCAGTGTACACAATGTCCAAGATGACATCACATATACCCTTAAGAAGAACCTGAGAACCTTTTCCATCAGATTGTTTTGCTCATGTGTCTATGATGGAGGGGTTGATGGGAAGTGTAGTTCTAAAGTTCTTTATCTGAAAGAATACATTCGGAAAGCCATCTTTGAAACCGAGCACTGTGTAGAGATTGCAATTTAATAGCGTGGACAGGATGTCAAAACAATTCAAGAATAAATACAAAACACACACCTTATTTAAACAGTTGTGGCAACACATGGAGACATGTAGCACACACAAAAGAAAAACCACTTGAGATGGTTAAATAAAGTTGCATTAGTGACTAACTCCTGCCTAAAGTGCAAATATTGCTATCATCAGTGTTTCTCCCAGCTGCCACATTCAGAATATTCCACTGAGCCACTCAGGGAAATCCATTTCTATTAATCTATTTGAAAGGTAAATATTTATTTGACTAACCTGCATTCTTTCTCTCTTCTGCCCCCAGAGAGTGGGGATTGTGGCTATGACAACGAGAGTGGACCCCATTTCATGAAGTGCTTGAGCAAGCTTTGGGTCGAGGCAGGTTGTAGCCTCCAGACCGAAGGTTCTCCTACAAGGAACCCGAAATTTGTAAGATACTGGAACACAATGACTGTGAGTGAGGTGAGGAGAAACATGGCCGAATTCCCCAGTAAAAACGCATTCACTATAAACACAGTGTGCGAGGAAGATGAGGAGTGCTTCCCCGCCCATGCCACGGTGCTCACCAGTGACGGATCCAGGAGAACCATGGCAGAGCTGAGCGTGGGGGACAGGGTGCTGGCGGTCGACGCTGCTGGCCGGCCCACCTTCAGCGAGGTCCTCCTGTGGCTTGATCGGCGGAGCGGCTCAAGGGAGCGTTACCTCCTGCTGGACACGGAGGGGTCCGAGGAGCCCCTGTACATCACACCTGAGCATGTTCTCTTCATCGCCCCCGACAACGCAACAACCATTGACTTGGCCAGCGACGCACGCAGGGTGCCGGTGTTCGCCAAGGATGTCCTCCCGGGCCACCTAATCTACCTGCATGACCCCAGCACCGGATCACTGGAGGCCAAACGTGTGACCGAAGTGAAAGAGGCAGAGAGCCTAGGGGCCTACGCTCCCCTGACTGTGGAGGGGAACCTGGTGGTGGACGGGCGCCTAGTTTCCTGCTACACCCTGCAGTGCCGGCAGCAGCTTGCTCACCTCACCTTCATCCCCTACAGGCTCCTCCACATCCTGCGCTCTTCCCTCTCTCTCCTTGGGGACCGGCTTCTGGCTCCCCCGAGGCAGGGGCAGGAAGACCAGGAAGGTATGCACTGGTACGCGAACGCCTTGTACCAGCTGGGCCTGTGGATGGGGTATCCGTTCAGTGAGACATGCTATTCCACCGACCTGCTGAGCTACCACTACCCCAGACCTGTCACTGGTCCGCTGTGAAGGCTGTCCACCTAAACTCCTCCACAGTCAGATGCGTCACTTATTTGTCTTTCTATAAACTAGGGTACCAGTGACAATTTCCTACACTCAATAACTTGTTACAGCTGTTTCATGGCAATACATGTCATTACATTACATAAGATATAACAGGGGATCATAGTTATATTCAATCAAACTGATGTGTTGATTTAAGTGTTTATTAGTCCTTTATCATGGTTGGTGTCTTGACTGAATTTGTTCAAAATTGTGTGGCATAAAACATAAAACATTGTTTTTTTCTCCTTGCGTTTATGGCAGTGTGTTGTTGTCGTTATATTATTAAGAATGAATCAGTTAAATTAGACGTTGAACTGGAACTCTGTAAGAATCCTGTCTGACTGTTTTTTTTGTATAGAGATCTCAGAAATGCAGTGTAACTACGAAACATTTAATTTTGTGTCTCCTTATGTTGGGGGGGTGAAAATAGTTTTCATGGGGCACACAAATCCCACATTATGTGTGCAATAGCAAAATCGAATGCTTTTAACCGAAAGAGTCACCTTACCTTGATACTTAAAACCTGAATGCTTCCGCCATTAACTTGATTCTTCAATAGTTATGCATGATACTTGTAAATGCTTTAATACATATTTTATTTGACACAGCAAGTTTACTGTGCATTTTTCGTTAAGTCGTATCTTAATTAAAACCCCTTATGAACTCTAAAGAACCACCATACAGTATGGTGTTCAAAGCAAGTACAATATATTACCTGCAGTGTGTACTTGTCTTGGACAGTACACTATATTCTCTGTCAGATTTATTTTAATATAGACGCATACAGGTAACTGCCAAGATAATGGAAACATTTGACTAAATGGGGATAGTAGTAGTAGTAGGTTTAATTGGTTTCTCACAGTCATAGACTGAAATGTACACCAATTTACAGTCATAACATCAATCAAATATAATTATCAGATCCTAAACTAGCAAAACACTTAATATAATACAATGTTAAAATATGCAATATATGTAAACAAAACAACAATGACAAGTTTAAGGGTGGCAGCTTTATTTATTCTTTTTTTATTTTACCTTTATTTAACTAGGCAAGTCAGTTAAGAACAAATTCTTATTTTCAATGACGGCCTAGGAACAGTGGGTTAACTGCCTGTTCAGGGGCAGAACGACAGATTTGTACCTTCCGGTTACTAATCCAACACTCTAACCACTAGGCTACCCTGCCGCTTTTTAGGAAGCACATCTTTAGAGTTCTTAGGAAGACATTTGCCCTGGGCTATATATGGTGTATGCATGATCAGTGTAGTGAAGAATGGGATGGTAGAGTTCTGACACCGACCTGTACGTGTCATCGGAGTGTTCAGTTTGTGGCTGTTGCGGGTTTCCTGTCCAGTAATCTGCTGTCTGCTTGGATGGAGCCAGTCTGCAAACTGGGAGTTCTGCAGGGATTTAGTAAATGTCAGTCGGATCTGATCCCGTCTCTCTCCAAAGACATGACTCAGAGGGTTTACACGAGTGTGGAGCAATTAACATCCTATTGTGCTTAGGGTCGTGCATAAAAATGCTGAGCAGGCCATTATTTTGGCTATAATGGCTATGCCCCCCATAGGGTGACAATGCCCTCATCCACAGCGCACAAGCGGTCACTGAATGGTTTGCTGAGCATGAATGAATGATGTAAACCATATGCCATGGTCGTCCTGCTGATGGGACCCCCTAATGGGGTCTGGGTGTGTGTGTGTACCATTGTTGGAGTTGCGGGTTAATTGCAGACTGGCAGTAGATACCCATCTACGGTGCACTGAATAAGCTACAATAAACTGGACAAGGGCAACAGCTAGGCTATATACTATAGGGAAGACAAATGCCACAACCTATAACTGCGTTCAGCCTGATTAATCATGTCAAATACAGTCACACACTACAAAAACTGATATGGCGTCAAGCTAATTAATTTGCATGTCAAAGAACAAATGTAACGCGCATTGTACTCTGTTTATGCAATCAGGAGGGAAGGGTAGCACTCCTAGAAAACCCACTATCTTATCTGGTGCACCAAATTCCCCCTCACTACCTGTCTTCGTTGCCAACTGCAGTACCCAGCAGCGACCGACAACCTCCCCCGGGAAGGTAAGTGATACTTGCAAGGGCTACGGAGCTCATTCATAATACACCGTCTCTCTCGGAGTAGCCACAGGTGTGAGCAATTAGTTCATGATTAGACACTGCCTTGATCAGCCTGTTGCATGATGACGAGGAACATCATGGCCCGGTGCTAGATGACTTTGTAGAGTGGTGTGAGGAATCACACTTGGTCCTCTATACCAAAGAGATGTGCATAGACTTCAGGAAGCGTACAACACCGACCTATGCAACATCTATCAGAGGTCAGAACATAGAGATTGTAGAGGAATATAAATATCTGGGTGTTTTTTTGGACAATAAGCTTCAGTGGAGTAAATGTACAGATCTGATCTACAAAGAGCCAACAGAGACTGTACTTAATTAAACAGTTGGGCTCTTTTAATGTAGACTGTACTATACTGACTCTGTTTTACAAATCCTTTATTGAGAGTATTTGAACTTTTTGTATTGTTTGACCTGATCTACAAAAAGAGCCAACAGAGACTGTACTTTCTCAAAAAGCTGGTATCTTTTAATGCAGACTGTACTCTATTGACTCTGTTTTACAAATCTTTTTTTGAGAGTATTTTAACTTTTTGTATTGTTTGTTGGTTTTGCAATGCTACTGTCAGCCAGAGAAATATGCTGAGAAGGATTATCACAGCAAGCAAGGTACTTGGAGTCAAACAGACAGGCCTGGATGAGATCTTTAAGGTCAGGGCCCCTCACAAGGTACTTGGAGTCAAACATACAGGCCTGGATGAGGTCTAAGCATTAGGGGGGCGCTATTAACATTTTTGGATGAAAAACGTTCCCGTATTAAACAAGATATTTTGTCACGAAAAGATGCTTGACTATGCATATAATTGACAGCTTTGGATAGAAAACACTCAGACGTTTCCAAAACTGCAAAGATATTGTCTGTGAGTGCAACAGAACTGATGTTACAGGTGAAACCCAGATAAAAATCCAACCAGGAAGTGCCACATTTTTTGAAACCGCCTCATGCCAATGACTCCTTATATGGCTGTGAATGAGCTACGAATGAGCTTACGTTTTCCACGTATTCCCCAAGGTGTCTACAGCATTGTGACGTCTTTTTACGCATTTCCGTTGAAGAATAGCCGTAAGGGACTATATTTAGCAAGTGGTCACATGTTGTCTCCCGCAGAAAATCTTGCGTAAAATACTGAGGTAGCCATTTTTCCAATCGCTTCTTATAAGAAATCAATTGCCTCGACGGATATATTATAGAATATATATGTTAAAAACACCTTGAGGATTGATCCTAAACAACGTTTGCCGTGATTCTGTCGATATTATGGAGCTAATTTTGAAAAAAGTTCGGTGTTGTAGTGGTGGCATTTTCCGGTCGATTTCTCAGCCAAGTATGATGAACAAAGGGAGCTATTTCGCCTACAAAAATAATATTTTTGGAAAAAAGGAACATTTGCTATCTAACTGGGAGTCTCCTGAGTGAAAACATCCGAAGTTCTTCAAAGGTAATTGATTTAATTTGGTTGCTTTTCTTATTTACGTGAAAATGTTGCCTGGTGCCAGCAGAGCCAAGCATAGCATTATGCCATGATAAACTTACACAAATGCTTGTCTAGCGTTGGCTGTAACGCATATTTTGAAAATCTGAGATGACAATGTGATTAACAAAAGGCTAAGCTTGTGTTTAAAAATATTTCATTTGCGATTTTCATGAATAGGAAAAGTTTCTAGGGGTATTTATGTCCTCTGCGTTATGCTAATTCGTTTGAGGCTATGATTACGCTCCCGGATCCGGGATTGCTAGTCGCAAGATTAAGGTCAGAACCCCCCACAAGGTACTTGGAGTCAAACATACAGGCCTGGATGAGGTCTTTAAGGTCAGGGCCCTCCGTAAGGCTCACAAAATCATTTTAGACCCAAGTCACCCCCTGTACCTGGACTTTAAACTACTCCCCTCTGGGCGTAGGTATAGGGCACCCCTCAGCAGGAAAAACAGAACGAGACAATCATTTGTGCCAGGTGTGATATCCCTCCTAAATAGCTTGGGCTAATGTTCCTATCGACTCCGTAAGGCCAGCAGGCTAGTCTTTAAATTGTTTTATTTATTATTTATTTATTACTTTACTTATTTATTTAAAGGCCACTTTAAATGTGTACATGACACTGCAACAACATTTCCCCGTGGGGACAATAAAGTCAGTAAGTAAGTAAGATGATGTCACTTACAAGCTCCAATCACAGCTTCACACCACAGTACCAATCAAATCAAAATGTATTTGTCACATGCGCCGAATGGAACAAGTGTAGACGGTGAAATGTTGACTTAAAAGCCCTTAAACCAACAGTGCAGTTCAAGAAGAGTTAAGAAAATATTTACCAAGTAGACTAAAATAAAAAGTACAAATAAAAAGGACTGTCGTACCCATCACCCCAGTCTCTCAGCCACAAAGTATATTGGGTGACAAAGGTTCTGATAGATAGTAAGTACAAATGTTTGTGACACTGTAATAGGTTGTTATCAGGAAAACATCCCAAAAAGGTGCAGAGCGTTTGATTTTCCTGCCCGGGGGGCAAGGAGACCCCCCAGCTCCGCTAAAATCTTTGACAACTGAGTGGCGTTTTTCCATGGATTGTTAAATATGAACTATTTGGTTGTAATATCATCACCTCTTGAAGAGAATAGTCAGAACAACACATTTCAGATTATTCCATGCAAAACATTTAGGTCTATCATCAGAGTTGTACAGCGAGTCACTGGATGCCTTTCATGTTCTGTAAACATCGATCATATCATTTCAGATATGTGAAGGTAGCCTCACGATACCTCTCAATATTGGCCACCATTTATTTGATATTTGAGTGATACACTGAACAAAAATATAAACGCAACTCGCAACAATTTCAAAGATTTTAGTGAGTTACAGTTCATATAATGAAAATCTGTCAATTGAAATAAACGAATTAGGCCCTAATCTATGGATTTCACATGACTGGGAATACAGATATACATCTGTTGGTCACAGATACCTTAACAAAAAGGTGAGGAGCGTGGATCAGAAAACCAGTCAGTATCTGGTGTGACCATTTGTCTCATGCAGCGCGACACACACATGCTCAATGAATGACATGTCTGGTGAGTATACAGGCCATGGAAGAACTGGGACATTTTCAGCTTCCAGGAATTGTATACTTAAGCAATAAGTATACGGCCAATATACAACGGCTAAGGGCTGGTCTTATGCAGGACATGGGGCATTATCATTCTGAAACATGAGGTGATGGCGGCGGATGAATGGCACGACAATGGGCCACAGGATCTATCTCATCACGGTGTCTCTGTGCATTCAAATCAAATCAAGCTTTATTTATACACCACTTTACAGACACGGAATGCAACGCATTGTGATTCACAGGAAAAAACAACAACAATGAAAATAAAATCTGAAATATTTACTATTTACCACAAACATAAGAGGATAAAAAATACAAAAGACTAACAAAAACTGAATGACTATAAAGCACCCTAAGGAAAAGCATTTTCTCCAGCAGACAAGCTAGCTCGATAGCTAAAGATATCTTAGTTAGATAGTGTAATTAGGTTGTGAAGACTTGGTCGATATTAGCTACAGGTTTATAGTTTTTGGTCAAATTAACCCAGCTATTGGAGGAAAGCCTTTTCTCTCAGGCATACCGTAACCTACCTTTCATTATGTAATGAAACCATTTCTACCTCTGTTAACCATGACAACATCGTTGGCCCCTGTTGTCACCCAGCTGTTGGAGGAAAGCCTTTTCTCTCAGGCATACCGTAACCTACCTTTCATTATGTAATGAGACCATCTCTACCTCTGTTAACCATGACAACATCGTTGGCCTCTGTTGTCACCCACCTGTTGGAGGAAAGCCTTTTCTCACAGTCGTACCCTAACCTACCTTTCATTATGTAATGAGACCATCTCTATTAACCCGGGCTTCATCCCAGCTTCCATTTGGGACACGACAAAGATTTCAGGTCAAATCCCTGTTTGCCACGTAGTATAGGGTGTTGTCGTCTCATAGCCGGCACCGTGGAGACTCATTGGCTGAGACGATGCTTGAGAACTGACCATATGTATGTTGCTATCACCTTTAGAGTGGAGGGGGCTGAAGGGACTGTACAGTATGTTATATTTACTGGTTAGAATGCACAACATTCAGACGCTACAAGGCTGAGGTAAAGGACAGCCAATCCATATTTCTATCTCTCACTCTCTCTGTAGTCATTTCTTTGTCTCTATTTGGTTTGTTTCTCTCAGAAGTATCTTGGCTTCTCTTTCTCTCTGTAGTTTTCTTTGTCCCTACTGGGTTTGTTTTCTCAGAAGTATCTTGGCTTCTCTTTCTCTCTGTAGTTTTCTTCGTCTGTACTGGATTTGTTTTTCTCAGATGTATCTTGGCTTCTCCCTCTCTCGTTCTCTCTGTATGTGGCATGTGTATTTTCTTCTTCTCTCTCCTAGTTGTTATCCCTAAACTGAACGAGACCTTGAAATGGATGTACATTGTTATTACATTGTTATGTGTGTATGTTTACGGTTTGAAGACATTTTCTGCTCTGTGACAAGCTCATACACTCTTTTTAACCTCTACGGGATCCCCCCCCCCCGCGCGGGACGGTTGAGCTAATGTGCTCTAATGTGATTAGCATGAGGACCTTTCCAGGACATAGACATGTCATAGACATGCACTAACTGCACTCTCCAATTTACAGTAGCTATTACAGTGAAACATTACCATGTTATTGTTTGAGTGCACAAGAACAGAAAACTTTTAGCACGGCAACTGGTTTGATACATTAATCTCTGAAGGTAAATAATGTACTTACCTTCAGTAATCTTGCTCTGATTTGTCATCCTGAGGGTCCCAGAGATAAAATGTAGCATGGTTTTGTTTGATAAAATCAATTTTTATATTCAAATGTAGGAACTGGGTTCTACAGTTTGAAAAGCATGTTTTTCTCTATGTATTATCTTTGACCAGATCTAGTGTGTTATTTTCTCCTAAATTCATTTCACATTTCCACAAACTTCAAAATGTTTCCTTTCAAATGGTATCAAGAATATGCATTTCCTTGCTTCAGGTCCAGAGCTACAGGCAGTTAGATTTGGGTATGTCATTTTAGGCAAAATGGGAAAAAAATGGTCCAATCCTGTTGTATCTCTCTCTCTCTCTCTCTCTCTCTCTCTATATATTTCTCCCTATATTTCTCCCTCTCTCTCTCTCTCTCTCTCTCTCTCTCCCTCCCTCCCTCTCTCTCTCTCTCTTTCTCCCTCCCTCCCCCCCCTCTCCTAGTTGTCTTCCCTCCACAGATCAAGCCCTATCTGACTGATAGCCATGTCCTCCTCCTCTCTTCTGTGGTGCCTGCTGGTGGTGTGTGTTCTGGCTGTGGTCCAGATCTATGCAGCAGAGGAACGTAAGGTCCTCAAGGTGTTCAACCTCAGAGCCAGCGACCTGAACAGCGGCTTGTTCCAGACCCCTGATGCCTACGTCAAGGTAAATCTCTCCTCACCTGAGTCACCTGTCCACCATGATAGCTGATGTGGTGCAAAATAGCCAGGTGATTATTAAAGTGGCTGGAGTTGAGTCAGTATGTTGGAAGCAGCCACTCAATGTTAGTGGTGGCTGTTTAACAGTCTGATGGCCTTGAGATAGAAGCTGTTTTTCAGTCTCTCGGTCCCAGCTTTGATGCACCTGTACTGACCTCGCCTTCTGGATGAACAGGGGAGAACAGGCAGTGGCTCGTGTGGTTGTCCTTGATGATATTTTTGGCCTTCCTGTGACATCGGGTGGTGTAGGTGTCCTGGAGGGCAGGTAGTTTGCTCCCAGTGATGCGTTGTGCAGACCTCACTACCCTCTGGAGAGCCTTACGGTTGTGGGCGGAGCAGTTGCCGTACCAGGCGGTGATACAGCCCGACAGGATGCTCTTGATTGTGCATCTGTAAAAGTTTGTGAGTGTTTTCGGTGACAAGCCAAATTTCTTCAGCCTCCTGAGGTTGAAGAGGCGCTGCTGCGCCTTCTTCACAACGCTGTCTGTGTGGGTGAAACATTTCAGTTTGTCCGTGATGTGTACGCCGAGGAACTTAAAACTTTCCACCTTCTCCACTACTGTCCCGTCGATGTGGATAGGGGGGTGCTCCCGCTGCTGTTTCCTGAAGTCCACGATCATCTCCTTGGTTTTGTGGATGTTGAGTGTGAGGTTATTTTCCTGACACCACACTCCGAGGGCCCTCACCTCCTCCCTGTAGGCCGTCTCATCATTGTTGGTAATCAAGCCTACCACTGTAGTGTCGTCTGCAAACTTGATGATTGAGTTGGAGGCGTGTATGGCCACGCAGTCGTGGGTGAACAGGGAGTACAGGAGAGGGCTCAGAACGCACCCTTGTGGGGCCCCAGTGTTGAGGATCAGCAGGGTGGAGATGTTGTTTCCTACCCTCACCACCTTGGGGCGGCCTGTCAGAAAGTCCAGGACCCAGTTGCACAGGGCGGGGTCGAGACCCAGGGTCTCCAGCTTAATGACGAGTTTGTAGGGTACTATGGTGTTAAATATTATTATTATCATTATTATCAGTATCATTATTCTCATCATCATCATCATTGTCATTATCATCACAAGTATATCATTATGATTTAGGTGTTTATGGGCTCCGGCTACGGCGGGAAAACAGAGGTAAAGAACAACAACCATGACCCCTGGTGGAAGGAGGACTTCAACTTCTTCAACGCCATTGAGAACAACCCCATGAGGCTGGAGGTGTACGACAGTGACGTGCTCTTCGACGACCTGCTGGGGACCTGCGAGCGCTCCATCAAGATTGGAACTTGGCAACATCAATGTTTCCTGAAGAAGGGAGGGAGCCTGTACTACTCCTACACCCTAGAGCCCCTACAGTAGACCCTGTACTACTCCTACACCCTAGAGCCCATACAGTAGACACTGTACTACTCCTACACCCTAGAGCCCCTACAGTAAACCCTGTACTACTCCTATACCCAAGAGCCCCTACAGTAGACCCTGTACTACTCCTACACCCTAGAGCCCCTACAGTAGACCCTGTACTACTCCTATACCCAAGAGCCCCTACAGTAGACACTGTACTACTCCTACACCCTAGAGTCCCTACAGTAGACCCTATACTACTCCTACACCTTATAGCCTCTACAGTAGACCCTGTACTACTCTTACACCCTCTTTAGTAAACCCTGTACTACTCCTACACCCTAGACCATAGAGCCCAGTAGACCGTGTACTACCCCTACACCCTAAAAGCCTACAGTACACCCTAGAGCTCATTAGACCCCTTCCACATAGTTAAAACAACATTTACTACTGATAGTCCTATATCCAGTAGAAGCCTCTTGTTATCTACAGCAACGTCTGGTCCCATGGTCTCTCTCCTCTTATCTATATTTACAACAACGTCCCATTTCGGACCCCTCATCTGTTACATGGATTTCTAATTCTTCTCAAACTGAGCTGGAAAACCGTCCTCCCCCTGACCTCATCCTCAGGCTCATCATAACAGACTAGATTCTAGAACATTGAACAGTACAAAACTCCACCTCCACCTTACAGTTAGTGTATTGTAATTAGTGTCTACACTGATGTCTCTCTCTCAGTCTCCCACTTTGTGTATTTAACTGATTTGGGTATAAACCGGATCTCAGTGGATCAGGGACCATGCATGACAAACAGTACACCAGATTTAAGACTGTCCATGCACCAGATTTAAGACTGTCCATGCACCAGATTTAAGACTGTCCATGCACCAGATTTAAGACTGTCCATGCACCAGATTTAAGACTGTCCATGCACCAGATGTAAGACTGCCCATGCACCAGATTTAAGACTGTCCATGCACCAGATTTAAGACTGTCCATGCACCAGATTTAAGACTGTCCATGCACCAGATTTAAGACTGTCCATGCACCAGATTTAAGACTGTCCATGCACCAGATTTAAGACTGTCCATGCACCAGATGTAAGACTGTCCATGCACCAGATTTAAGACTGTCCATGCACCAGATTTAAGACTGTCCATGCACCAGATTTAAGACTGTCCATGCACCAGATTTAAGACTGTCCATGCACCAGATTTAGCAACATACAACTGCTTATTTCCAGTAAACGTGATCATAAAACATGGGTTCTGTGCTTGTTTATCTCGTGAACTGCAGTAAAGAAGTTGACCTCTTGTCACTATGATTGTACTGTTATGCTCCTTCTAGCTCTGTGTCTGATTGGCTCTGTCCAACTGTCACTTCCGTGCTCACTCTACCATGGCATCAATTAATAAAAACTAGATTCACTGCACAGCGCTTTCAGTCTCTCTCATATTTTTTTTAGTTGTGTTGAAATGAGGCTCACTTACATGAAGGTCTGTTAGAAAAGGAACACAATTCTTAGAGAGTAACAAAAATAAAAGGAAGTGATATAAAGCTATATATGTGTGTTTTTACAGTTAGGATACAAATACCCGGGTCTTCCTGATTCACTATTGGTTCTATTTTAGGGCAGTTGAAAAGTTTGAAAACAAAGAAAATATATAGCATGTCCCCTGCAAAGAATGTTTATTTGGGGTTATGACAAAGTAAGAAAGCAGTAACAGTATAGAGCTAATTTAGGTATTTAATTAAGGAACCAGACCAGATGTACAGATACCAGACTCTTCTTGTGCTGTGAGGAAACATGTTTTAAATAAATGAAACAATGTTGGAACGAGGCGTACCAAACACATTTCAGGCCAGCTTGAACAATCACAGGTGTGGAACAACGTGTTGCCGTGGTAATACATCATCATGACACATGATACGTCACTCAGCTATTAGTCCCTGTTTGTGTTCCAAATGGCACCCTATTCCCTATGTAGGGCACTACCCACTCTATGGGTTCTGGTCAAAAGTAGTGCACTATATAGGGAATAGGGTGCCGTTTGAGGTGCAACCCTTGTAAAGAACTAGTAACCTCCCCTTTATGGACACATTGGACTGGCTGTGTATGAAAACATTACTGGCTGTCAAAATCCTTGCATCCTCCCTCCTTGTTTCCTCAATCCATCTCAAATCGCTTCGGAGGAGATGAGTGGATCCAAGGTCCCTCCCTTGGTTGTCATCCTCCAATGAGCTTTGAGAGGAATTGATAAAAAACAGGGAAGCAATGATTTGACAGCTGGCAAAGTTTTCCTCACTCTTTGAAGGCTGTGAATCTAGCCTTCAAAGAGTTTATTCAAAAGCCTGGCCTTCAGTTCATCACCATTAGAGGTTTATACTATTTGTAGGTGTTGCTGTTATTTGGCAACGCAGACTGTTATCTCATTGGTTGAGGCATTACTGAGAACAAGCCACCTGTGGAGTGTCATTGCATTTCTTTCCGGGGGAGAGGGGGTGTATGTTGAGGGTGTATTGTGGATACACGGGTGAGGTGTTTACAAACAGTGAGAGGGCATAGGAACAACCATCAGTGGTTGGTTTTCGAGACATACAGACAGACACTCGTCTCCAGACTCTACAGAACACAAATATTATGACCATTCAGGAGTCATGTAACGAGAGTTTATTTTATAATGTATTATATTTGAAAATTAACATAATGTAAAGAACTCACTGGGCAAAAACTGGTTGAATCAACGTTGTTTCCACGTCATGTCCTGATATATCAAGTCTTTCCTCTCTTCTTCTGACTTTTTCTATCTTTTCATTTGTTTCTCTTCTCTGTGAAGATGGTTAGTGTTTTCAGGTTTATATTTTCTCCTTTCTTTCATCTCCTCCTCCTCGGCATGTCCTCCTCCTCTCTTCTGTGGTGCTCTCTCTCTGCCTCTCTTCTCTCTTTCTTCCCCTCTCTCTCTCTGCCTCTCTTCTCTCTTTCTCCCCTCTCTCTCTCTCTGCCTCTCTTCTCTCTTTCTTCCCCCCTCTCTCTCTGCCTCTATTCTCTCTTTCTTCCCCTCTCTCTCTGCCTCTCTTCTCTCTTTCTTCCCCCCTCTCTCTCTGCCTCTCTTCTCTCTTTCTCCCCTCTCTCTCTCTGCCTCTCTTCTCTCTTTCTTCCCCTCTCTCTCTCTGCCTCTTTCTCTCCCTCCCTCTTTTTCTCTCTGCCTCTCTTCTCTCTTTCTCCCCTCCCTCTTTTTTCTCTCTGCCTCTCTTCTCTCTTTCTTCCCCTCTCTCTCTCTGCCTCTCTTCTCTCTTTCTTCCCCTCTCTCTCTCTGCCTCTCTTCTCTCTTTCTCACCCTCCCTCTTTTTCTCTCTGCCTCTCTTCTCTCTTTCTACCCCTCCCGGTTTCTCTCTCGCACTCTCTCTCTGCCTCCCCCCCCCCTTCTCTCTCCTAGTTATCTTCCCTCCACAGATCAAGCCCTATCTGACTGAGAGGCATGTCCTCCTCCTCTCTTCTGTGGTGCCTGCTGGTGGTGTGTGTTCTGGCTGTGGTCCAGATCTATACAGCAGAGGAACGTAAGGTCCCCAAGGTGTTAAACCTCCGTGCCACTGACCTGTACAGCAGCCTGCTAGGGATCCCTGATGGCTACGTCGAGGTAAATCTCTCCTCACCTGAGTCACCTGTCCACCATGACAGCTGATGTGTGGTGATCTGTCTGGCGCCATATGTCTGGGTGGTGGATAAGGTAATATCCCAACCACTTACCATGTATAGCCCTTTGAGCAAATATATATATATAAATCTATCATTATTTTATTATTGTTATTAAAGGGATAGTTCCCCCAAATGCATTGATTGCTGGCTTACCTTGTCAATAGACTGCTTACAGGGCAAGGAAACAGTCAAGATAAAAATGGTTGTTGACCATGAAATATATTATGTGGTCTCTGGGTGACCCTCTGAGGTTAGGGGTCACCAAGAATTTAAAAAAAAATGTTTCACCTTTATTTAACCAGGTGGGCCAGTTGAGAACAAGTTCTCATTTACAACAGCCTGGCCAAGATAAAACAAAGCAGTGGGACACAAACAACACACATAGTTACACATGGAATAAACAAACGTACAGTCAATAACACAATAGAAAAGTCTATATACAGTGTGTGCAAATGGCATAAGGAGGTAAGGCAATAAATAGGCCATAGTAGCGAAGTAATTACAATTTAGCATATTAACACTGGAGTGATAGATGTGCAGAAGATGATGCAAGTAGAAATACTGGTGTGCAAAAGAGCAAAAAAAAAGGATATAAAAACAATATGGGGATGAGGTAGTTTGGATGGGCTGTGTACAGATGCAGCAATCGGTAAGTCTCCAACTTCAGCGATTTTTTTAAAAGCAGGACTTAGCTCCCTGATTCTCCTGAACCTTCGACCGGTGGTTGTAGCTCAGCTAAAGGCCAGTCCAAATTATAAAATAATCTATGGTTCTCTAAGTCATTTTGTGATTTTGGTGAACTATCCCTTTAAGGTGTAGGTGCAGCTTTGCGGGGAGGACAGTGGTGAAGAATGACCGATCTGACCCCTGGTGGAAGGAGGACTTCAGCTTCTTCAACGCCTATGAGAACAACCCTGTGAGGTTGGAGGTGTACGACAGCAACTCTACGACCTGCTGGGGACCTATGATCGCTCCATCAAGAACGGAACTTGGCAGCATAGCTGCTTCCTGAAGAAGGGCGGGACACTGTACTACTCCTACACCCTAGATCCTCTACAGTGGACCCTATACTACTCCTACACCCTAGAGCCCCTACAGTTGACCCTGTACTACTCCTACACCATAGATCCTCTACAGTAGACCCTGTACTACTCCTACACCCTAGATACTCTACAGTAGACCCTATACACCTCCTACACCCTAGAGTCCCTACAGTAGACCCTGTACTACTCCTACACCCTAGAGCCCCTACAGTTGACCCTGTACTACTCCTACACCCTAGAGCCTCTACAGTAGACCCTGTACTACTCCTACACCCTGAGCCTCTACAGTAGACCCTATACTACTCCTACACCCTAGAGCCTCTACAGTAGACCCTGTACTACTCCTACACCCTAGAGCCTCTACAGTAGACCCTGTACGACTCCTACACCCTGAGCCTCTACAGTAGACCCTATACTAGCCTCTACAGTAGACCCTGTACTACTCCTACACCCTAGAGCCTTTACAGTAGACACTGTACTACTCCTACACCCTAAAGCCTCTACAGTAGACCATGTACTACTCCTACACCCTAGAGCCTCTACAGTAGACCATGTACTACTCCTACACCCTAAAGCCTCTACAGTAGACCCTGTACTACTCCTACACACTCCGTTGTCCACAGAGCGGATGGTGAGCTGTCAAGCTCCCGCCTATTCCTTTCTTTCATTATTTGAATACTTTTTTGAATATTTGATGAGGGGTGTTGGCGTCAACCATAGTACCATCGACCATAGACCATAGTCTCTCAATGGAGAGTGAGATGCTAGCCTCATGAATATGCATAGTCCTCACTCTGCTCTCATGGCCCTCCCTTTAGACATCAATAAAACAACCGTATTTCAGCATAATGCTCTCACTTTAGACATCAATAAAACAGATGTATTTCAGCATAATGGTCACAGTTTAGACACCAATAAAACAACTGTATTTCAGCATAATGGTCACAGTTTAGACATCAATAAAACAACTGTATTTCAGCATAATGGTCACAGTTTAGACATCAATAAAACAACTGTATTTCAGCATAATGGTCTCAGTTTAGACATCAATAAAACAACTGTATTTCAGCATAATGGTCACAGTTTAGACACCAATAAAACAACTGTATTTCAGTATAATGGTCACAGTTTAGACATCAATAAAACAACTGTATTTCAGTATAATGCTCTCACTTTAGACATCAATAAAACAACTGTATTTCAGTATAATGGTCACAGTTTAGACATCAATAAAACAACTGTATTTCAGCATAATGGTCTCAGTTTAGACATCAATAAAACAACTGTATTTCAGCATAATGGTCACAGTTTAGACATCAATAAAACAACTGTATTTCAGTATAATGGTCACAGTTTAGACATCAATAAAACAACTGTATTTCAGCATAATGGTCACAGTTTAGACATCAATAAAACAACTGTATTTCAGTATGATGGTCACAGCTTAGACATTAATAAAACAACTGTATTTCAGCATAATGGTCACAGTTTAGACACCAATAAAACAACTGTATTTCAGCATAATGGTCTCAGTTTAGACATCAATAAAACAACTGTATTTCAGCATAATGCTCTCACTTTAGACATCAATAAAACAACTGTATTTCAGCATAATGGTCTCAGTTTAGACATCAATAAAACAACTGTATTTCAGTATAATGGTCTCAGTTTAGACATCAATAAAACAACTGTATTTCAGCATAATGGTCACAGTTTGGTTCTTTCCTTTATCACCATGAAGTGTAAAAGTTTCCTCCTAATATTTGTCTGTGATAAAAGTGCATTTGTTCCTTTATTGCTGTAATGTATGTCACAAGTTGGTAAAATATACAGTTTTACTTTATATTTGTATATTAGCAGGAATTGAATAGCCTAAACTAATGGAAATATAGTTGTTATATATATATTGGTAGGAATTGGTTTGCCTACAAATGATTATACATAGTTTTGACTAAAAGGGAGTAGGAATATGTATACGTATATACTGTACTCTATATCATCTACTGCATCTTTATGTAATACATGTATCACTAGCCACTTTAACTATGCCACTTTGTTTACATACTCATCTCATATGTATATACTGCACTCGATACCATCTACTGCATCTTGCCTATGCCGCTCTGTACCATCACTCACTCATATATCTTTGTGTACATATTCTTTATCCCTTTACACTTGTGTGTATAAGGTAGTACTTTTGGAATTGTTAGTTAGATTACTCGTTGGTTATTACTGCATTGTGGGAATTAGAAGCACAAGCATTTCGCTTCACTCGCTTTAAAATCTGCTAACCATGTGTATGTGACAAATACATTTGATTTGATTTGATTTGATTTTGAATTGGTTTGCCTACATGAGAGGAGACATTTGAAGGTAATTCCAGACTGTTCCTGACTGTGGTTGGTAATAGGACGGGTTGAGTATAGAGGTGAAGTGACAGACCAGTGGTTGAGTAGACATGTGTCGGTTGGGAAATGTAAGTTGGGTAAATAGACTGAATTGTATGTGTGTATTATGGGTTCATTTAGAAGATGCTGATCCAGCTGGGGGAAAAATACAACTTACTCACCCACACGTAAACATACGTAAGAGGAGTTAAAAGTATTCATATGAACTGTTTGGTGGTTCCTTTGAGGATCATTTGATAAAGGTAAGGTTAAAGCACTTTATGTCTGTTTAGAGGGTCTGGGAAACAACGTCTCAGACAAATATCATCGCCACGTTAATCATCAACTTCGTCAATTATTAAATCAAGCTAGGAAAAAACCACAAGGAGCAGATAAACTGACCCCTTCCTCAGCTCCCCCTACACAGCCTCAACCCCCACAACAGCCTCAACCCCCACAACAGCCTCAACCCCAACCACAGCCTCAACCCCCACTATACCCTCAACTCCCACCACAGCCTCAACCCCAACCACAGCCTCAACCCCCACCGCAGCCTCAACCCCCACCATACCCTCAACCCCCACCACAGCCTCAACCCCCACCACAGCCTCAACTCCCACCACAGCCTCAACCCCCACCACAGCCTCAACCCCCACCACAGCCTCAACCCCAAGATCTAAGATCCTGTAGAACAGACAGACAGACAGACAGACAGACAGACAGACAGACAGACAGACAGACAGACAGACAGACAGACAGACAGACAGACAGACAGACAGACAGACAGACAGACAGACAGACAGACGTTTGTGTGTGGCGCCACAGAGAGAAGAGTCCGGGGTATGTTCTGTAGTCAGTGTATATTGTCACTGTGGGAGTGGCGCATATTATAACACCTTAATTAGCTCTGTAGTCTTCTGTACGTCTTTAATACAAAAAGTTTATTAATCAGATCTTGGAATATTAACCACACGTGGATTCACTGCATTCAAAGTGATTGAGGATGAAACCAAGAGGTTTTCCAACTCATCCGGTTGATAGAGCCCTGAGATAAAGCTTCTATTGAAGCCAGAGACAGTGTTTGTATGTGGCGCCACAGAGTGAGTGATATAACTGTAGTGTGTAAAGGCTTTGTCCCACATTACACCCTATTCACTTTATAGTGAACTACTTTTGACCAGTAGTGCACTATATAGGGAATGGGGTGCCATTTGGGACTCAAACATTGTCACTGTAGGAGTGGTCCTTATAATACCACTCCTACTGAAGCAGGTGGCTGTGAGGCGCCTGTTGTCTCCTGCAGATAGTGATCAATGGTATTACTGATGAATTACAGATTCTATGCAGTACTATTTACCATGTCCACCATTAGTAATGTCCTCTCCCTTACCTAACTGTTTATTCACTGGGCTGGCCTTTTGACATTATCTGGAATACAATTTGTTCAATCAGCATTTCAAATAGTATCAGAATTTGTTGTTACACATTATAGGCTTCCATATGTCTCTTGGTAATATAGGGTGTGTTCTCATTGGTTATGTCATCACTAAGTAGTCCTACATACCATCTGTGGGTCATCATACAAACCTGGGTGGGGGGGGGCTGAGATCTTTATAAACAGCTAGATGGCACAGTAAGGACCATCAGCAGTTGGGTGACTAGAGAAGACAGACGTCCAGCTCAAGAATATCTAGGTAAGACATGATCTGTTGTTCTGGTGCTGTTCTACTACACCTCTCTCTCTCTCTCTCTCTCTCTCTCTCTCTCCTCTCTCTCTCTCTCTCTCTCTCTCTCTCTCTTCATTGATCTCTTAATTCTGAAAATATGTCCTGATCTTTCAACTACATTTGAATGTCTGTAGTGTTATTTTTAAGTTCTTATGGACATAAGAATATATCTTCCCCTCCTCTCCTCTCCTCTTCTCTCTCCTCCTCTCCTCGTCTCTCTCCTCTCTCCCAGACAGTGTACCATGGCCTCTCTCTCTCTGTCCCTGGGACTGCTGGTGCTATGCACCCTGGCTCTTGTACACTGTGACCTGGATGACAGCCATGTCAGGGTGTGGGGCCTTAGTGCCTCCAACCTGAAAGGAGACCTCCTCTCCCAGCCAGACCCCTACGTCAAGGTGAATTTACTCATTTATTTCTTCTTTATTTAACCAGATCAGTCAGTTAATGAATCATTGTGATATAAAATGAGGGACTGACAGGTGGGGAGATAAAACAGAAGTACAGCGATGTTACAGACAGGACAGACATCATAACACAGAAGGACAGAGACACAGCAATAATCAAACAGTAAACAGTAGACAGTCAGCTGTCATTTGTTTGGATATCAAGTAGCCTACAGTGATTGCATGGCCAGGCAACAGGGAGTACAGGAAGGGGATGAACACTCCTGAGGTGCCCCTGTGTTTAGGATCACTGTGGAGGATGTGTTGTTACCTACCCTTACCATTAAAGATCATTTAGTATTAGAAGCACAATAACAATAAAAAAACGACAACATCCTCTTCCTTAGGTGTGGTGCGGCCCAGCCTTCGGTGGCATGACCAGCATTTTAACGAACCAGGCCAACCCCACCTGGCCCGGAGAATTCAACTTCCTAGACATCATCCACAAGTCTGTCCTGAAGCTGGAGGTGAGTTTCCCCCCTTACTATGCAAAGCACTTTGAGCACTGGAAAATCACTATGTAAATCCCATCAATGATTATTATTGTGATGATAATGATGAAGAGGGACAGGAAGAGAAAGAGATGGAGGAGGAGGAAGAGGAAGAGGAAGAGGATGATGATGATGATGATGATGATGATTATGATTATTACGAATTTGATAGTTATGATTATTATTAATTATTACTATTGTTTTTGTTATTATTATAATAATGTAATTATTATTAGGTGTGGGATCAGGACGCCGGGCCAGATAACCGCCTGGGAACCTGCACCACCACTGTCTACCCAGGAACACACACTGAGACCTGCCACCTGAAGAAAGGCACCGTCTACTACACCTACAGCTACAAGAAGGAACAGGAGCAATAGAATGATGATTAGATTATAACCTATGACCTTTGTGACCTCGTGTCTGATTGGTTCTCTCACCCTGTCACCCATATATTCTCTTCCTTATAGCATCAATAAAAAAAGTGCTTTACGGCAAGATGTTCTCAGTCTGGTTTTATCATGTTTCAGTATTGTTTTATGCTTCTCAGAAGAGGTCTTAGATTGGTCCATAGAATATTAAAAGTGATAAATCAATATTTCTACTAATTTGAGATTTTATCTCAAATATTTTTACCATTTGACATTTACCTTTTACAGTAGACCATTATTGTGCTTAAACCTGAGTTTAATATAACTTCCTGTTATTAATATAACTTCCTGTTATTAATATAACTTCCTGTTATTCTAAGGTTTGGACTACGTTCATAATCAGCAGATCAGATAATTACAAAACTTTTGAACGTATGTTACACAAAACAGTTTGGTTTAGAGACATCATTGAGAACCCTTTACAGTTTGGTTTAGAGACATCATTGAGAACCCTTTACAGTTTGGTTTAGAGACATTACTGAGAACCCTTTACAGTTTGGTTTAGAGACATTACTGAGAACCCTATACAGTTTGGTTTAGAGACATTACTGAGAACCCTATACAGTTTGGTTAAGATACATTACTGAGAACTATATAAGGTTTGGTTTGGAGACATTACTGAGAACCCTATACAGTTTGGTTTAGAGACATTACTGAGAACAGTATACAGTTTGGTTAAGAGACATTACTGAGAACCCTACACAGTTTGGTTTGGAGACATTACTGAGAACCCTATACAGTTTGGTTAAGAGACATTACTGAGAACTATATAAGGTTTGGTTTGGAGACATTACTGAGAACCCTATACAGTTTGGTTAAGAGACATTACTGAGAACTATATAAGGTTTGGTTTGGAGACATTACTGAGAACCCTATACAGTTTGGTTAAGAGACATTACTGAGAACTATATAATGTTTGGTTTGGAGACATTACTGAGAACTATATAAGGTTTGGTTTAGAGACATTACTGAGAACTATATAAGGTTTGGTTTGGAGACATTACTGAGAACCCTATACAGTTTGGTTTAGAGACTACTAGAACCCTTTACAGTTTGGTTTAGAGACATTACTGAGAACTATATACAGTTTGGTGAAGAGACATCATTGAGAACCCTATATAGTTTGGTTAAGAAACATCATTGAGAACCCTATACAGTTTGGTTTAGAGACATTACTGAGAACCCTTTACAGTTTGGTTAAGAGACATTACTGAGAACCTTATACAGTTTGGTGAAGAGACATCATTGAGAACCCTTTACAGTTTGGTTTAGAGACATCATTGAGAACCCTTTACAGTTTGGTTTAGAGACATCATTGAGAACCATTTACAGTTTGGTTTAGAGACATTACTGAGAACCCTTTACAGTTTGGTTTAGAGACATTACTGAGAACCCTATACAGTTTGGTTTAGAGACATTACTGAGAACCCTATACAGTTTGGTTAAGATACATTACTGAGAACTATATAAGGTTTGGTTTGGAGACATTACTGAGAACCCTATACAGTTTGGTTTAGAGACATTACTGAGAACCCTATCCAGGTTGGTTTGGAGACATTACTGAGAACCCTATACAGTTTGGTTAAGAGACATTACTGAGAACTATATAAGGTTTGGTTTGGAGACATTACTGAGAACCCTATACAGTTTGGTTTAGAGACATTACTGAGAACCCTATACAGTTTGGTTTAGAGACATTACTGAGAACCCTATACAGTTTGGTTAAGATACATTACTGAGAACTATATAAGGTTTGGTTTGGAGACATTACTGAGAACCCTATACAGTTTGGTTTAGAGACATTACTGAGAACAGTATACAGTTTGGTTAAGAGACATTACTGAGAACCCTACACAGTTTGGTTTGGAGACATTACTGAGAACCCTATACAGTTTGGTTAAGAGACATTACTGAGAACTATATAAGGTTTGGTTTGGAGACATTACTGAGAACCCTATACAGTTTGGTTAAGAGACATTACTGAGAACTATATAAGGTTTGGTTTGGAGACATTACTGAGAACCCTATACAGTTTGGTTAAGAGACATTACTGAGAACTATATAATGTTTGGTTTGGAGACATTACTGAGAACTATATAAGGTTTGGTTTAGAGACATTACTGAGAACTATATAAGGTTTGGTTTGGAGACATTACTGAGAACCCTATACAGTTTGGTTTAGAGACTTGAGAACCCTTTACAGTTTGGTTTAGAGACATTACTGAGAACTATACAGTTTGGTGAAGAGACATTTGAGAACCCTATACAGTTTGTTAAGAGACATCATTGAGAACCCTATACAGTTTGGTTTAGAGACATTACTGAGAA
Organism: Oncorhynchus nerka; assembly: GCF_034236695.1. Lineage (NCBI taxonomy): Eukaryota > Metazoa > Chordata > Actinopteri > Salmoniformes > Salmonidae > Oncorhynchus > Oncorhynchus nerka. The sequence goes on along the minus strand of NC_088408.1, from coordinate 94,372,583 downwards.
CCCTTTACAGTTTGGTTAAGAGACATTTGAGAACCTTATACAGTTTGGTGAAGAGACATCATTGAGAACCCTTTACAGTTTGGTTTAGAGACATCATTGAGAACCCTTTACAGTTTGGTTTAGAGACATCATTGAGAACCATTTACAGTTTGGTTTAGAGACATTACTGAGAACCCTTTACAGTTTGGTTTAGAGACATTACTGAGAACCCTATACAGTTTGGTTTGGTACTGAGAACCCTTACAGTTTGGTTAAGATACATTACTGAGAACTATATAAGGTTTGGTTTGGAGACATTACTGAGAACCCTATACAGTTTGGTTTAGAGACATTACTGAGAACCCTATCCAGGTTGGTTTGGAGACATTACTGAGAACCCTATACAGTTTGGTTAAGAGACATTACTGAGAACTATATAAGGTTTGGTTTGGAGACATTACTGAGAACCCTATACAGTTTGGTTTAGAGACATTACTGAGAACCGTATAAAGTTTGGTTAAGAGACATTACTGAGAACCCTACACAGTTTGGTTTGGAGACATTACTGAGAACCCTATACAGTTTGGTTAAGAGACATTACTGAGAACAATATAAGGTTTGGTTTGGAGACATTACTGAGAACCCTATACAGTTTGGTTTAGAGACATTACTGAGAACCGTATACAGTTTGGTTAAGAGACATTACTGAGAACCCTACACAGTTTGGTTAAGAGACATTACTGAGAACTATATAAGGTTTGGTTTGGAGACATTACTGAGAACCCTATACAGTTTGGTCAAGAGACATTACTGAGAACATTACTGAGAACCCTATACAGTTTGGTTAAGAGACATTACTGAGAACTATATAAGGTTTGGTTTGGAGACATTACTGAGAACTATATAAGGTTTGGTTTGGAGACATTACTGAGAACTATATAAGGTTTGGTTTGGAGACATTACTGAGAACCCTATACAGTTTGGTTTAGAGACATTACTGAGAACCCTACACAGTTTGGTTTGGAGACATTACTGAGAACTATATAAGGTTTGGTTTGGAGACATTACTGAGAACTATATAAGGTTTGGTTTAGAGACATTACTGAGAACGATATAAGGTTTGGTTTGGAGACATTACTGAGAACCCTATACAGTTTGGTTTAGAGACATTACTGAGAACCCTACACAGTTTGGTTTGGAGACATTACTGAGAACCGTATACAGTTTGGTTAAGAGACATTACTGAGAACTATATAAGGTTTGGTTTGGAGACATTACTGAGAACCCTATACAGTTTGGTTTAGAGACATTACTGAGAACTATATAAGGTTTGGTTTGGAGACATTACTGAGAACCCTACACAGTTTGGTTAAGAGACATTACTGAGAACCCTATACAGTTTGGTTAAGAGACATTACTGAGAACTATATAAGGTTTGGTTTGGAGACATTACTGAGAACCCTTTACAGTTTGGTTTAGAGACATTACTGACAACCCTATACAGTTTGGTTTAGCGACATTACTGAGAACCCTTTACAGTTTTGTTTAGAGACATTACTGAGAACCCTTTACAGTTTGGTTTAGCGACATTACTGAGAACCCTATACAGTTTGGTTTAGAGACATTACTGAGAACCCTATACAGTTTGGTTTAGAGACATTACTGAGAACCCTACACAGTTTGGTTTAGAGACATTACTGAGAACCCTTTACAGTTTGGTTTAGAGACATCATTGAGAACCCTTTACAGTTTGGTTTGGAGACATTACTGAGAACCCTATACAGTTTGGTTTAGAGACATTACTGAGAACCCTATACAGTTTGGTTAAGAGACATCATTGAGAACCCTATACATTTTGGTTTAGAGACATTACTGAGAACCCTACACAGTTTGGTTTGGAGACATTACTGAGAACCCTACACAGTTTGGTTTAGAGACATTACTGAGAACCCTTTACAGTTTGGTTAAGAGACATTACTGAGAACCCTATACAGTTTGGTGAAGAGACATTACTGAGAACCCTATACAGTTTGGTGAAGAGACATCATTGAGAACCCTATACAGTTTGGTTAAGAGACATCATTGAGAACCCTATACAGTTTGGTTTAGAGACATTACTGAGAACCCTTTACAGTTTGGTTAAGAGACATTACTGAGAACCTTATACAGTTTGGTGAAGAGACATCATTGAGAACCCTTTACAGTTTGGTTTAGAGACGTCATTGAGAACCCTACACAGTTTGGTTTAGAGACATCATTGAGAACCCTACACAGTTTGGTTGAGAGACATCACTGAGAACCCTACACAGTTTGGTTGAGAGACATCACTGAGAACCCTATACAGTTTGCTTTAGAGACATTACTGAGAACCCTACACAGTTTGGTTGAGAGACATTACTGAGAACCCTACACAGTTTGGTTTAGAGACATTACTGAGAACCCTACACAGTTTGGTTTAGAGACATTACTGAGAACCCTACACAGTTTGGTTTAGAGACATTACTGAGAACCCTTTACAGTTTGGTTAAGAGACATTACTGAGAACCGTATACAGTTTGCTTTGGGTCTCCATTGCCTCTGGTTGAATGTGTACGGGGGGTTGGTACAGTATTTATACAGGGGTTGGTACGGTATTTGTACAGGGGGTTGGTACAGTATTTATACGGGGTTGGTACAGTATTTATACAGGGGTTGGTACAGTATTTATACGGGGTTGGTACAGTATTTATACAGGGGTTGGTACAGTATTTGTACGGGGTTGGTACAGTATTTGTACAGGGGTTGGTACAGTATTTATACAGGGGGTTGGTACAGTATTTATACGGGGTTTGGTACGGTATTTGTACAGGGGTTGGTACAGTATTTATACGGGGGTTTGGTACGGTATTTGTACAGGGGTTGGTACAGTATTTATACGGGGGTTGGTACGGTATTTATACAGGGGGTTGGTACAGTATTTATAATGGGGGTTGGTACAGTATTTATACGGGGTTTGGTACGGTATTTGTACAGGGGTTGGTACAGTATTTATACGGGGTTTGGTACGGTATTTGTACAGGGGTTGGTACAGTATTTATACAGGGGTTGGTACAGTATTTATACTGGGGGTTGGTACAGTATGTATACAGGGGTTGGTACAGTATTTATACGGGGTTTGGTACGGTATTTGTACAGGGGTTGGTACAGTATTTGTACAGGGGTTGATACAGTATTTGTACAGGGGTTGGTACAGTATTTGTACAGGGGTTTGGTACAGTATTTATACAGGGGTTTGGTACAGTATTTATACTGGGGGTTGGTACAGTATTTGTACAGGGGTTGGTACAGTATTTATACAGGGGTTGGTACAGTATTTATACAGGGGTTGGTACAGTATTTATACTGGGGTTGGTACAGTATTTATACAGGGGTTGGTACAGTATTTATACAGGGGTTGGTACAGTATTTATACTGGGGGTTGGTACAGTATTTATACAGGGGGTTGGTACAGTATTTGTACTGGGGTTGGTACAGTATTTATACAGGGGTTGGTACAGTATTTATACAGGGGTTGGTACAGTATGTATACGGGGGGTTGGTACAGTATTTATACAGGGGTTGGTACAGTATTTATACAGGGGTTGGTACAGTATTTATACAGGGGTTGATACAGTATTTATACGGGGTTGGTACAGTATTTATACTGGGGGTTGGTACAGTATTTATACAGGGGTTGGTACAGTATTTATACAGGGGGTTGGTACAGTATTTATACGGGGGTTGGTACAGTATTTATACAGGGGTTGGTACAGTATTTGTACAGGGGGTTGGTACAGTATTTATACAGGGGTTGGTACAGTATTTATACAGGGGTTGGTACAGTATTTATACAGGGGTTGGTACAGTATTTATACAGGGGGTTAGTACAGTATTAATACAGGGGGTTAGTACAGTATTAATACAGGGGTTGGTACAGTATTTATACAGGGGTTAGTACAGTATTTATACAGGGGGTTAGTACAGTATTAATACAGGGGGTTGGTACAGTATTTATACAGGGGTTGGTACAGTATTTATACAGGGGCGTTAGTACAGTATTTATACGGGGGTTGGTACAGTATTTATACAGGGGTTGGTACAGTATTTATACGGGGGTTGGTACAGTATTTATACGGGGTTGGTACAGTATTTATACAGGGGTTGGTACAGTATTTATACAGGGGTTGGTACAGTATTTGTACATGGGGTTGGTACAGTATTTGTACAGGGGGTTGGTACAGTATTTATACGGGGGGTTGGTACAGTATTTGTACATGGGGTTGGTACAGTATTTGTACAGGGGTTGGTACAGTATTTATACGGGGGTTGGTACAGTATTTATACGGGGGTTGGTACAGTATTTATACAGGGGTTGGTACAGTATTTATACTGGGCTTGGTACAGTATTTATACAGGGGTTGGTACAGTATTTATACAGGGGTTGGTACAGTATTTATATGGGGGGTTGGTACAGTATTTATACGGGGGGTTGGTACAGTATTTATACGGGGTTGTTACAGTATTTATACAGGGGTTGGTACAGTATTTATACAGGGGTTGGTACAGTATTTATACAGGGGTTGGTACAGTATTTATACAGGGGGTTGATACAGTATTTATACAGGGGGTTGGTACAGTATTTATACAGGGGTTGGTACAGTATTTATACAGGGGGTTGGTACAGTATTTGTACAGGTGGTTGGTACAGTATTTATACAGGGGTTGGTACAGTATTTATACAGGGGGTTGGTACAGTATTTATACAGGGGGTTGATACAGTATTTGTACAGGGGGTTGATACAGTATTTGTACAGGGGGTTGGTACAGTATTTATACAGGGGTTGGTACAGTATTTATACAGAGGGTTGGTACAGTATTTATACAGGGGGTTGGTACGGTATTTGTACGTTCTTATTCAGAACGACTTACAGAGGAGGACAGAGGAGTCGAGGAGAGGACAGACTTTTGGCCAAATGAGAATCTCCCAGTGAATAAAATGTATCTCAGTGACGGGGAAACTAATGAGTGGTTGAGAGGTTGAGTAGAGTGTTAATTTATTAGTAGGTGAAAGGAGGAGTCTGATCTCCTCCTTGATTACCTACCTCAGCAGAGGATTCACAAGAGTATCCTTTCAGCTTCTAGCACGTTTTCTGGAAGGAGAAAAGCATGCTACTTATTCATATACTTATCTATAAAATGTATTTCATCTATGAAATGTTTGACTTTATTCAATCAAGGTACTTATTGGCGGACAATAGAGAATTGGTCAAAATTGGTGGCAAATTACTACAGTATCTCAAACTGATTAGGTGATGGAGTCTGGCCAATGGTGAGAAGATTATGTTTGACTGGCATTGGGATCAGTAACAACAGGACAACCCATTGGAAAATCACAGTGTGGTCATTAATAACGTGATAGCCCATTGGATAATCACAGTGTGGTCATTAATAATGTGATAGCCCATTGGATTATCACAGTGTGGCCATTAATAACTTGACGGCCCATTGGATAATCACAGTGTGGTCATTAATAACGTGACAGCCCATTGGATAATCACAGTGGGGTCATTAAAAACGCGACAGCCCATTGGATAATCACAGTCCATGGTCTTTCCTTGATCCCTTTCCTTCCTTTCTTCAACTCCTTTGCTTTCCTAGCTCTCTTCCTCCTATCTTCTTCTAATTTCCTTCCCTCCTTTCCTAGCATCTTCTCCCCCCTTTCCCATACTAGCTTAATTTCCGACTCACCTTATCCAGATCCCGTTTCTAATTTCCTTGCTTTCTTTCTTAATTTTCTTTACTCTTCCTCTTTCCTAGGTTCCTTTCCTTTTTTCCTAGCTTTCTTCCCTTGATGTTTGTCCTCCTTTCCTCGTTCGCTTTCCTAGCTCCCTTTCCTCCTAATCTTTCCCAACTACCTTTCCGTTCCTCCTTCCCTAGCTTCCTTTCCTCTCTTTTCTTAGCTCCCTTTCCCGGCTTCCTTTCTCCGACTACAGTAGCGTCATTGTGCCTTCTACACTACTAGTACTGCTACTATTACAGTCATTATAACAGTAGCAGCAAGTCAGTGGCCCTGTGGTCCTCCCTGAGATTGGAAGGGTTCAATTCCTGGTTGAGTCAAACCAAACAGAGACTAAAAAAAATGTGACCTGATGCCTTGCTGCTTTGACACTGAGCATTAAAGGGGAAGTTCAACAATTTTTACATGTAGACGTATTTTTACTCTTTCTGTGATTGTTGTTGATCCCCAAAACCATTATTTGATATTTTGCTCCACCACAGAGAAAATTGGTAGACACAGATATACTACATCTTGACTACAGATATACTACATCTTGACTACAGATATACTGCATATTGACTACAGATATACTACATCTTGACTACAGATATACTGCCATTGACTACAGATATACTACATATTGACTACAGATATACTACATATTGACTACAGATATACTACATCTTGACTACAGATATACTGCCATTGACTACAGATATACTACATCTTGACTACAGATATACTACATACTGACTACAGATATACTGCCACTGACCTCAGATATACTACATATTGACTACAGATATACTGCATATTGACTACAGATATACTACATATTGACTACAGATATACTACATCTTGACTACAGATATACTGTCATTGATTACAGATATACTACATAAAGACTACAGATATACTGCCATTGACTACAGATATACTACATCTTGACTAAAGATATACTGCCATTGACTACATATATACTGTCATTGACTACAGATATACTGCCATTGACTACAGATATACTGTCATTGACTACAGATATACTGCCATTGACTACAGATATACTGCCATTGACTACACATATACTACATCTTGACTACAGATATACTGTCATTGACTACATATATTCTGTCATTGACTACAGATATACTGTCATTGACTACAGATATTCTGTCATTGACTACAGATAAACTAGATATTGACTACAGATATACTAGATATTGACTACAGATATTCTGCCATTGACTACAGATATACTACATATTCCAGCCAGCCACATACATAATATACATCATACACAGTACCAGTCACAAGATTTAGAACACCTACTCATTCAAGGGTTTTTCCACAATGCAGAATAATAGTGAAGACATCAAACTATGAAATAACACAAATGGAATCACATAGTAACCAAAAAAGTGTTAAACAAATCCAAATATATTTTAGCCATGCTTTGCCTTGATGACAGCTTTTCACACTCTTGGAATTCTCTCAACCAGCTTCAAGAGATAGCCAAGTGACCTGCATTTCAATTAACAGATGTGCCTTGTTAAAAATTCATTTGTGGAATTTCTTTCCTTCTTAATGCGTTTGAGCCAATCTGTTGTGTTGTGACAAACTTAGAACATGTCTTCAAGTGTAGTCGCAAAATCCATCAAGCGTTATGATGAAACTGGTTCTCATGAGGACCGCCACAGGAAAGGAAGACCCAGAGTTACCTCTGCTGCAGAGGATAAGTTCATTAAGTTAACTGGTTCTCATGAGGACCGCCACAGGAAAGAAAGACCCAGAGTTACCTCTGCTGCAGAGGATAAGTTCATTAGAGTTACCAGCCTCTGATTGCAGGCCAAATAAATGCTTCACAGAGTTCAAGTAGACTTTGATCTGAAGCAATTCTTGTGATTACTGTGATTTTGCTAGTGTAAATGTTTGTAGGCTCATGTAGCCAAATTGTATCTATGATCGTACGCTATCCATTTATGTTTTTTTTATTTTAATATGACAATTAACCAATGATATCAGGCCACAACTGGCCATGATTAAAGACACCTGTGTGACACTATATAAACAAGTCATCCCGCAGTGTTTGTCATTATACCCTGATGAAAACAGCCTGTCTGTCAAAACGTTGGACATAAAAAAAAATCATCTGAGCTCCTAGCGTGTGTGGCTCTCCTTATTTTTCACAGAGTTCAAGTAACAGAAACATCTAAACTGTTCAGAGGAGTCTGAGTGAATCATGGCTTCATGGTTGAATTGCTGCAAAGAAACCATTACTAAAGGACTCCAATAAGAGAAGAGACTTGCTTGTGCCAAGAAACACAAGCAATTGACATTAGACCGGTAGAAATCTGTCCTTTTGGTCTGATGAGTCCAAATGTTAGATTTTTGGTTCCAACTGCCATGTAGTTGTGAGATGTAGAGTAGTTGAACGAATGATCTCCGCATGTGTGTTTCCCACAGTGAAGCATGGAGAAGGAGGTGTGAATGGTGGTTTGTTGGTGACACTGTCTGTGATTTATTTAGAGGCACACTTTACCAGCATGGCTACCACAGCATTCTGCAACAATACACCATCCCTCTGGTTTGCACTTAGTGGGACTATCATTTGTTTTTCAACAGGACAATGACCCAAAACACACACCCAGGCGGTGTATGGGCTATTTGACAAAGAAAGAGAGTGATGGAATGCAGCATCAGATGACCTGGCCTCCACAATAACCCGACCTCAACCCAATTGAGATGGTTTTGGATGAGTTGGACCACAGAGTGAAGGAAAAGCAGCCAACAAGTGCTCAGCATATGTGGGAACACCTTCAAGACTGTAGGAAAAGCATTCCTCATGAAGCTGGTTGAGACAATGCCAAGAGTGTGCAAAGCTGTAATCAAGGAAAACGGTGGCTACTCGGAAGAATCTAAAATCTGAAATATATTTTGATTTGTTTAACACATTTTGGGGTTTGAGACACTGTGGCTTGTAGGCCTCTCCAGGCCTCACACCCACTGTGAAATTTGGTGGACGTTCGGTGATGATCTGGGGTGCTTCAGCAAGGCTGGAAGGCTGTGAAGGACGCATGAATCGAGCCACGTACAAGGTTGTCCTGGAAGAAAACGTGCTTCCTTCTGCTCTGACAATGTTCCCCAACTCTGAGGATTGGATTTTCCAGCAGGACAATGCTCCATGCCACACAGCCAGGTCAATCAAGGTGTGGATGGAGAACCTCCAGATCAAGACCCTGTCATGGCTAGCCCAATATCCAGACCTGAACCCTATTGAAAACCACCAGATCAAGACCCTGTCATGTCCAGCCCAATCTCCAGACCTGAACCCTATTGAAAACCTCCAGATCAAGACCCTGTCATGTCCAGCCCAATCTCCAGACCTGAACCCCATTGAAAACCACCAGATCAAGACCCTGTCATGGCCAGCCCAATTTCCAGACCTGAACCCCATTGAAAACCACCAGATCATGACCCTGTCATGGCCAGCCCAATCTCCAGACCTGAACCCTATTGAAAACCACCAGATCAAGACCCTGTCATGGCCAGCCCAATCTCCAGACCTGAACCCTATTGAAAACCTCTGGAATGTGATCAAGAGGAAGACGGATGGTCACAAGCCATCAAACAAAGCCAAGCTGCTTGAATTTTTGCGCCAGGAGTGCCATAAAGTCACCCAACATCACTGTGAAAGACTGGTGGAGGGCATGCCATGATGCATGAAAGCTGTGATTGAAAATCAGGGTTATTCCATCAAATATTGATTTCTGAATTCTGCCTAAGGGGCTCTGCGTCTCGCTAGCGGGACAACTTCCGGTGAAACTGGAGGACGCGCAATTCAAATAAATAATCATTAACATTATGGATATTAAACATTGAGTTTCATATAAGTGTCTTATATCGGCTGAAAGGTTAAATTCTTGTTAATCTAACTGCACTGTTCGATTTACAGTAGCTATTACAGCGAAAACATGCCATGTGATTGTTTGAGGACGGCGCCCCACATCAAAATATTTGTCCACTGGCACAGGATTCATAAATTCACAAATAGTGAATTTCTTACGGAAAGAAGTATGTTCAATAGGAAACCAATTTTATCAGGTGTGTCCTGTCTTCATTGTGTGCGCAAACACACATTTCCAGAATGTGTCCCTGTACTAAAACTGATATTTCTTATTTGTTTTTGAAGTTACAATCCTGAAACCTTGAACATAGACTGCTGACACCCTGTGGAAGCCATAGGAACTGCATCCAGGGAGCTAATTTTCAGCATGACCTTATACTTACCATTCTAAGAAGATGGTCTCTCTCAACAACAACAAAAATTCAGGTTGGTTTTTCTTTGGATTTTCTCCTACCATATATTTTGTGTTATATTCTCCTACATTATTTTAACATTTCTACAAACTTCAAAGTGTTTTCTTTCCAATGGTACCAATTATATGCATATCCTGGCTTCAGGGCCTGAGCCCTAAGAAGTTTTAAAACATTAGTATTCTATTGTTTAAAAATTGATATGAACTTATTTTCTTTGCATTATTCGAGGTCTGACAACACTGCATCTGTTTTGTCATTTTGACCAGTTGTCATTTTCTGCAAATAAACGCTCTAAATGACAATATTTTTATTTGGAATTTGGGAGAAGTAGTATATATATTTTTCATTTTACCCAAACAAATACCTATAAATGATAAGACTAATTTTTTCCAGAGATGTGTATATATATACGTATATACCACGTACACCAACATTGCTCGTCCTAATATTTCAATACTTCTTCATTCCGTTCTTTTACTTTTAGATTTGTTTATTGTTAGATAAAAAGAATCAGCCTCATGGCAGGATTTGAGTTAGGAACACAAACATTTAGCTACAACCACAATAACATCTGCTAGTCACGTGGCAAAATGTGTAGAATAGAAATAAATTGTCTAGAAAAACTGCAAAAAATAAATAAAGAATCAGCCTCATGGTAGGATTTGTAGATTAGAACAGCATGACGTAAACTATAAAAATGCACATTTTCCTCTCTGCCATATGACAAATGTGTACAATGTGAGTAAATGAAGGGGCAGGAGCCCATCTCCTGATTCTGTGGAGTACAGCTCCTGGACAGGACGCTAGTCTGTCGTAAGGCCTGACCCCCTCCTGGACAGGACGCTAGTCTGTCGTAAGTCCTGACCCCCTCCTGGACAGGACGCTAGTCTGTGGTAAGGCCTGACCCCCTCCTGGACAGGACGCTAGTCTGTGGTAAGGCCTGACCCCCTCCTGGACAGGACGCTAGTCTGTGGTAAGGCCTGACCCCCTCCTGGACAGGATGCTAGTCTGTCGTAAGGCCTGACCCCCTCCTGGACAGGACGCTAGTCTGTGGTAAGGACTGACCCCCTCCTGGACAGGACGCTAGTCTGTGGTAAGGCCTGACCCCCTCCTGGACAGGACGCTAGTCTGTCGTAAGGTCTGACACCCTCCTGGACAGGACGCTAGTCTGTCGTAAGGCCTGACCCCCTCCTGGACAGGACGCTTGTCTGTCGAAAGGCCTGACCCCCTCCTGGACAGGACGCTAGTCTGTCATAAGGCCTAACCCCCTCCTGGACAGGACTCTAGTCTGTCGTAAGGCCTGACCCCCAATACATCTTCTTAATGCTGAGGGCCAAGCAGAGAGGCTTCAGGCACCATGTTTTTAGAATCTTTGTCTGGTGTGACTCGACCAGGAATAGATCCACCCCACCCTTCCTATCTCAGGGTGGACACTCAAACTCAGGGCCACTGATTTTCTGATACTTCTACAGTGACTGTCATAGTAGCAGTTTAGTTTAGTTTATTAGGATCCTCATTAGCTACTGCGCATGCAGATGCTACTCTTACTGGGGTCCACCTAAAACAAATGACAAAGAACAGTAATAGACAAGAACATCATAAGATATTACATCAAATTCAACATACAAAAATCAAATAAGATTTATATGTAGGAAAGTCAACCAAGAGACAAGAAAAATACTATTTGCATGTGGCGCCACAGAGAGAAGAGACAGGGGTATGTTCTGTAGTCAGTGGATATTGTGACTGTGGGAGTGGCGCATATTATAACACCTTAATTAGCTCTGTAGTCTTCTGTACGTCTTTAATACAAAAAGTTTATTAATTAGATCTTGGAATATTAACCACAAGTGGATTCACTGCATTCAAAGTGATTGAAGATAAAACCAAGAGGTTTTCCAACTCATCCGGTTGATAGAGCCCTGGGATAAAGCTTCTATTGAGGCCAGAGACAGTGTTTGTATGTGGCGCCACAGAGTGAGTGGTATAACGGTAGTGTGTAAAGGCTTTGTCCCACATTTCACCCTATTCACTCTATAGTGAACTACTTTTGACCAGTAGTGCACTATATAGGGAATGGGGTGCCATTTGGGACTCAAACATTGTCACTGTAGGAGTGGTCCTTATAATACCACTCTGACTGAAGCAGGTGGCTGTGAGGCGCCTGTTGTCTCCTGCAGATAGTGATCAATGGTATTACTGATGAATTACAGATTCTATGCAGTACTATTTACCATGTCCACCCTTAGCAATGTCCTCTCCCTTACCTAACTGTTGATTCACTGGGCTGGCCTTTTGACATTATCTGGAATAGAATTTGTTCAATCAGCACTTCAAATAGTATCAGAATTTGTCGTTACACCTTATAGGCTTCCATATGTCTCTTGGTAATATAGGGTGTGTTCTCATTGGATAAGCAGTCTTACATACCACCTGGGGGGGGGCTGAGATCTTTATAAACAGCTAGATGGCACAGTAAGGACCATCAGCAGTTGGATGACTAGAGAAGACAGACGTCCAGCTCAAGAATATCCAGGTAAGACATGATCTGTTCTTCTGTTCTTCTACCCCCCTCTCTCTCTCTCTCACTCTTTCTCTCTCTCTCTCTCTCTCTCTCTCTCTTCCTCTCTCTCAGTCGCTGTCCCTCTCTCTCTTCTGTGTCACTGTCTGTCTCTCTCTCTCTATCTCTTCCTTCACTGGTCTCTTATTACTGAGAATATGTCCTGAACTGTATTTTTACTCCACCTCTCTGTTTAGAGAGTTTGTATTGTAATGTTAGTTTCAAGCTCTTATGGACATGTTTATATCTTCCCCCTCCTGTCACCTCCTCTCCTCTCTCCCAGACAGTGTACCATGGCCTCTCTCTCTCTGTCCCTGGGACTGCTGGTGCTCTGCACCCTGGCTCTTGTACACTGTGACCTGTATGACGGCCACGTCAGGGTGTGGGGCCTTAGTGCTTCCAACCTGAAAGGAGACCTCCTCTCCCAGCCAGACCCCTACGTCAAGGTGAATTGAATGTAATGACATACCCAAATCTAACTGCCTGTAGCTCAGGTCTTGAAGCAAGGGTATGCCTTTTCTTGGTACCATTGGAAAGCAAACACTTAGAAGTTTGTCGGAATGTGAAAGGAATGTAGGAGAATATAACACGATAGATCTGGTAAAACACAATACAAAAAAAAATCCAACCTTTCTTTTGTATTTTTTTGTACCATCGTCTTTGAAATGCAAGAGAAAGGCCATAATGTATTATTCAAGCCCAGGTGCAATTTAGATGTTGGCCACTAGATGGCATCAGTGTGTGTGCAAAGTTTTAGATTGATACAATGAACCATTGCATTTATGTTCAAAATGTTGAATCAATACTGTCCAAATGTGCCTGATTTGTTTATTAATAACATTTCATGTTCAAAACTGTGCACTCTCCTCAAACAATAGCATGGTATTCTTTCACTGTAATAGCTACAGTAAATTGGACAGTGCAGTTAGATGAACAAGAATTTAAACTTTCTGCCAATATCAGATATGTCTATGTCCTGGGAAATGTTCTTGTTACTTACAACCTCATGCTAATTGCATTAGCCTACGTTAGCTCAACCGTCTCGACGGGGACCAACCAATACTTAATAAAGTCTACTGACAACATTATCTTCTTTAGGTGTGGTGCGGCCCAGCCTTCGGTGGCATGAGCAGCATTCTGCAGAACCAGGCCAACCCCACCTGGCCCGGTGAGTTCAACTTCGTAGACATCATCCACAAGTCTGTCCTGAAGCTGGAGGTGAGTTTCCCCCTTACTATGCAAAGCACTTTGAGCACTGGAAAAGCACTATGTAAATCAAATCAATTATTATTACAACGATGATGATGATAATGAGGAGGAGGAGAAAGAGTAGGAGGAAGAGGAGGAGAAAGAGTTGGAGGAAGAGGAGGCGGAAGAGTATTATTATGATTATTGTCATGATTTTAAAGATTATTTATTATTATTATGACTTTAAATTATTATTATAAATTATAAATTATTATTATTATTAGGTGTGGGATGATGACGCCGGACCAGATCACCGGCTGGGAACCTGCACAACCACCATCCGCCGAGGAACACACACTGAGACCTGCCACCTGAAGAAAGGCACCGTCTACTACACCTACAGCTACGACTACAGTCACTAGAAGGAACATAATGATGGTTAGATTGTAACCTATGACCTTTACGACCTTGTGTCTGATTGGTTCTCTCACCCTGACACTCATGTATTCACTTCCTTACAGCATCAATTAAAAAAACTTGCTTTACGGCAAGATGGTCTGTCTGGCTTTATCATGTTTCTGAATTGTTTTATGATTTCTCAGAAGATGCATTAGAAGATGGTCCATATCATATTAAAAGAGATAAATCAATATTTCTACTAGATTTGAAACCATTCAATATTTACCTTTTACAGTGTAACGACGTGGCCCTTTTGGGTATATATTATGCCCCCCCTTAGTCTCTCTCCCATCCCAGGTTTTACAACGGTCATATATTCCTGCTAGAAACTCTCTCTCTTCACTTCCTTGGAGTATGGAGGGAGAGAGCCTATGGAGAACAAAGACTTTCTTCTTCCCAAAACTCTTTAATTGGAGAATTAAACAATATTTGTATTTTTGAGAATGTGGGAATGGTCTGTGGACACTTAAGGGTCAGTCATGTCGAGTTTGTTTCATTGGTGATCTCATGAGGACAGGAAACACACATTACTGTGTCTTTGGTTTAGCACACTTCTCAATTACAGGGTTAGCATCTAAATGTTGTGAGACCTATGTGATTACATATAAAACTATTTGTGAAAAGATTAAATGTGATGGTTGCCTTCTAAATGAGAGTATGGACTTGTCAGTTACAGTTTGGCCTTCTTTCATTATCAGCATTTCTGATAAATACAACATTTCCCCATGGTGGTAATTAAGTCCTTATGTTATGTTATGTTGAATATGAGTCTAAGGGCCCGTGTCCACAAAGCGCCTCAGAGTAGAGACTACGTTCCAACAACAGGTGGTTTCTGTTGACTATCTAACGGATGTTCTTGAACAGGAAAACATCTGAGAGCAGACCCATACATTTACATTTTAGTCATTCAACAGACGTTCTTATTCAGAATGACTTACAGAGGAGGACAGAGGAGTCGAGGAGAGGACAGACTTTTGCTCAAGTGAGAATCTCCCAGTGAATAAAATGTATCTCACCCCTGCTTGGACCACGACACCACAGAGACAGAATTTGACTTCATTCAAGCAAAGTAGTTATTAATGACCCATAAAGAATTGGTCATAATTGGTGGCAAATTACTACAGTATCTCAAACTGATTCAATAATGGAGCCTGGCCCATGGGGAGAAGATTATGTTTGACGGCATTGATATTAGTAACAACAAGACAGCCCATTGGATAATCACAATGTGGTCATTAACAATGTGACAGCCCATTGGACAATCACAATGTGGTCATTAACAATGTCACAGCCCATTGGATAATCACAATGTGGTCATTAACAATGTCACAGCCCATTGGATAATCACAATGTGGTCATTAACAATGTCACAGCCCATTGGATAATCACAATGTGGTCATTAACAATGTCACAGCCCATTGGACAATCACAATGTCACAGCCCATTGGATAATCACAATGTGGTCATTAACCTCTTAAGTCGACCCTCTACTTTTTTGAACATTCTGTTAAAAATCGCGCAACATTTCAGCGCCCTGCTACTCATGCCAGGAATATAGTATATGCATTTGCTTAGTCTGTGTGGATAGAAAACACTCAGACGTTTATAAAACTGGTTAAATCACTGCTGTGGCTTTACCAGAACGGCATTTACATCGAAAAGCACAGGAAAAACTGATCACTGAAAATGGGAAAATATATCCATGCGCTACTTGAACCCATTGATAAAGGTGAACCACAATTAATTGACTGAGGTTGCAGTACCTACAGCTTCCACACGGTGTCTAGAGTCTTGTCATTTCCCTTCGAGTTTTTTCTTGGTCAAACACATGCAGGGCACCGTATCTCCTATGGTCTAGGACCGGATATTTTCGTTGAGTTTCTAGCCGGACATTTTTCCAGACGGACAGCTAATGATCTTTACATCGCCTCCTGATGAATTTTATCGCTTATTAACGTTTACTAATACCTAAAGTTGCATTACAAACGTATTTTGAAGTGTTTTGTGAAAGTTTATCGTCGACTTTTTGAATTTTAAAAAATGACGTTACGTTTTGAAACTATGTTTTTTTCGTTTATCACACAGTCTACATATAACGATATCTAGGCTTTATATGGACCGATTTAATCGAAATAAAGACCCAAATAGTGTTTATGGGACATCTAGGAGTGCCAACAAAGAAGATGGTGAAAGGTAATGAATGTTTTCTATTTTATTGTGCGGTTTGTGTAACGCCGAAATGCTAATTATTTTGTTTACGTCCCCTGTGGGTCTTTTTGGGTGTTACATGCTATCAGATAATAGCTTCTCATGCTTTCGCCGAAAAGCATTTTAAAAATCTGACTTGTTGCCTGGATTCACAACGAGTGTAGCTTTAATTCGATACCCTGCATGTGTATTTTAATGAACTTTTGAGTTTTAACTAATACTATTAGCATTTAGCGTAGCGCATTTGCATTTCCAGAGCTCTAGTTGGGACGCAAGCGTCCCGAGTAGAAGCAACAGGTTAACAATGTCACAGCCCATTGGATAATCACAATGTGGTCATTAACAATGTCACAGCCTATTGGACAATCACAATGTCACAGCCCATTGGACAATCACAATGTGACAGCCCACGGTCTGTCCTAGCTCTCTTTTCCTAATTTAATTTCCTTTCCTCCGTTCCTAGCTTAATCTCTTAATTTTCCTGCTTACTTTGCTTCCCTAGCTTCCTCTCTTCCTTTTCTTGATCCGATTCCTCATTTCCTAGCTTTTTTCCTCATTTCCTTTACTCTTCTACTTTCCTACGTTCCTTTCCTCATTGCCTTGATCTATTTCCTCCTCCACTTGTTGGCTGCTTTTCCTTCATTCTGTGGTCCAACTCATCCCAAACCATCTCAACTGGGTTGAGGTGGGGTTATTGTGGAGGCCAGGTCACCTGATGCAGCACTCCATCACTCTCCTTCTTGGTCAAATAGCCCTGACACATCCTGGAGGTGTGTTTTCGGTCATTGTCCTGCTGAAAACAAATAGTAGTCACACTAAGTGCAAACCAGATGGAATGGCGTATCGCTGCAGAATGATGTGGTAACCATGCTGGTTATGTGTGCTTTGAATTCTAAATAAACCACTGTCACCAGCAAAGCACCCCCACACCATCACACCTTCTCCTCCATGCTTCAAGGTGGGATACACATGCAGAGATCATCCGTTCACCTACTCTGCGTCTAACAAAGACAGGGTGGTTGGAACCAAAACTTTAAACTCAGTTTTTCACAATTCCTGACATTTAATCCTAGTAAAAATGCCCTGTCTTAGGTCAGTTAGGTTCACCACTTTATTTTAAGAATGTGAAATGTCAGAATAATAGTAGAGAGAATGATTTAGTTCAGCTATTATTTCTTTCATCACATTCCCAGTGTGTCAGAAGTTTACATACACTCAATTAGTATTTGGTAGCATTGCCTTTACATTTTTTAACTTGGGTGAAATGTTTTGGTAGCCTCCCACAAGCTTCCCACAATAAGTTGGGTGAATTTTGGCCCATTCCTCCTGACAGAGCTGGTATAACTGAGTCAGGTTTGTAGGCCTCCTTGCTCGCACACGCTTTTTCAGTTCTGCCGACAAATTGTGTATGGGATTGAAGTCTGGGCTTTGTGATGGCCACTCCAATACCTTGACTTTGTTTTCCTTAAGTCATTTTACAACAACTTTGGAAGTATGCTTGGGGTCATTGTCCATTTGGAAGACCAATTTGCGACCAAGCTTTAACTTCCTGACTGATGTCTTGAGATGTTGCTTCAATATATCCACATAATTTTCCTGTCTCATGATGCCATCTAGTTTGTGAAGTGAAGTGCACCAGTCCCACCTGCAGCGAAGCAACCCCACAACATGATGCTGCCACCCCCGTGCTTCACAGTTGGGATGGTGTTCTTCGGCTTGCAAGCGTCCCCCTTTTTCCTCCAAACATATTTCTGTTTCATCAGACCAGAGGGGAGGACATTCCTCCAAAAAGTACGATCTTTGTCCCCATGTGCAGTTGCAAACCGTAGTCTGGCTTTTTTATGGCGGTTTTGGAGCAGTGGCTTCTTCCTTGCTGAGCGGCCTTTCAGGTTATGTCGATATAGGACTTGTTTTACTGTGGATATAGATACTTTTGTACCTCAAGGCCCTTTGCTGTTGTTCTGGGATTGATTTGCACTTTTCGCAATAAAGTACGTTCATCTCTAGGAGACAGAACGTGTCTCCTTCCTGAGCAGTATGACGGCTGTGTGGTCCCATGGTTTTTATACTTGCGTAATATTGTTTGTACAGATGAACGTGGTACCTTCAGGCATTTGGAAATTGCTCCCAAGGATGAACCAGACTTGTGGAGGTCTACACATTTCTTTCTGAGGTCTTGGCTAATTTCTTTTGATTTTCCCATCATGCCAAGCAAAGAGGCACTGAGTTTGAATGTAGGCCTTGAAATACTTCCACAGGTACACCCCCAAATTTCTCAAATTATGATAATTAGCTTATCAGAACCTTCTAAAGCCATGACATAATTTTCTGGAATTTTCCAAGCTGTTTAAAGGCACAGTCAACTTAGTGTATGTGAACTTCAAACCCACTGGATTTGTGATACAGTGAATTATAAGTGAAATAATATGTCTGTAAACAATTGTTGGACAAATTGCTTGTGTCATGCACACAGATATCCTAACTGACTTGCCAAAACTATAGTTTGTTAACAAGAACTTTGTGAAGTGGTTGAAAAATGAGTTTTAATGACTCCAACCTAAGTGTATGTAAACTTCCAACTTCAACTGTTTTTATGTGTGTGTTTATACTACAGACACCAACAGTGCTTGTCCTAATATTTCAAAATGTCTTCATTCCATTCTTTCACTTTTACATGTGTATATTGTTAGATATTACTGCACTGTTGGAGTTAGGAACACAAGCATTTCGCTACAACCGCAATATCATCTGCTAGTCTCATTGCAAAATGTGTAGAATGGAAGGAAATTGGCTTTAAAACTGCAAAAAAGTTTATTTCAGCCTAGCAAATGTGTAGATTAGAATAACATGAGATAAGATTTAAAACTGTTCATTTGTCTGTATGCCAGATGACAAAAGTAAATGTTTACAATTGGAGGAAATTAGGGTCAGGAGTCCATCTCCTGTTTCTGTAGCGTGAGGCAGCTTGATGTACAGCTCCTTTCTTCCACTCCTTTGCTTTCCTAGCTCTCTTCCTCCTATCTTTTTCTAATTTCCTTCCCTCCTTTCCTAGCCTCTTCTCCTCCTTTTTATTTCCCCCTTTCCTTCACTAGCTTCCTTTCCTCTTCACCTTATCCTGATCCCATTCCAAATTTCCTTGCTTTCTTTCCTAATTTC
The DNA here is from genome assembly GCF_034236695.1 of Oncorhynchus nerka. Lineage (NCBI taxonomy): Eukaryota > Metazoa > Chordata > Actinopteri > Salmoniformes > Salmonidae > Oncorhynchus > Oncorhynchus nerka. Next base: position 94,352,919 of record NC_088408.1, on the reverse strand, counting down.
CTTTACTCTTCTTCTTTCCTAGGTTCTTTTCCTCTTTTCCTAGCTTCCTTTCCTTGATATATGTCCTCCTTTCCTCATTCACTTTCATAGCTCCCTTTCCTCCTATCCTTTCCTAACTACCTTTCTGTTCCTCCTTCCCTAGTTTCCTTTCCTCTCATTTCCTGGCTCCCTTTCTTCCTTTCCCAGTTTCCTTTCCTCCGACTACAATAGTGGCGTTGAGCCTTCTACACTACTAGTACTGCTACTAAACTCAGCAAAAAAAGAAACGTCCCCTTTTTCATTTTTTTTGTTAGTTCTTTCCAATGTGTCAAGTAATTATCTTTTAATTTTCTCATGATTAGGTTGGGTCTAATTGTGTTGCTGTTCTGGGCATTTCTCTCTCTCTCTTTCACCTGTGGACCTGTTGCACCACAGTTTCAGATCAGCTGACGATCGCCTGGGGACCTGTTCTACCACAGTTACAGATCAGCTGACGAACGGCTGGTGATCTGTTCAACCACAGTTACAGATGGAGCCCATAGTTTGGAATGCTTCCTGGGGCAGGAACACTCAACTGTCTTAATATTTGTCAGTGATTATACATTTGTAGCTTTACTGATGAATTTCAGAGATTTTGAGGGACTTTACACACAGTCTTCAAAGCACTACCATTTTTTTAGCAAATATCTACCTCCTGTCTCAGCGCCTTTAGGAAAGTGATCAATAACAGCCTGTTTTATAACTGCATCTCAAACCCCTCTCTGATAAGATGACAGAAAGCTGTAGTCTAGATCCACATGGTTGTACTTCAGCTGTGGGATGACATCACAACGACAACATTCGAAAGTGTAGATTAACATAATTCAAACATTCAAAAAAATCCCTTGGCAGTTTTGGCTAACATCCTGTAGTACGTACAGACAGACAGACAGACAGACAGACAGACAGACAGACAGACAGACAGACAGACAGACAGACAGACAGACAGACAGACAGACAGACAGACAGACGTTTGTGTGTGACGCCACAGAGAGAAGAGTCCGGGGTATGTTCTGTAGTCAGTGGATATTGTCACTGTGGGAGTGGCGCATATTATAACATCTTAATTAGCTCTGTAGTCTTCTGTACGTCTTTAATACAAAACGTGTATTAATTAGATCTTGGAATATTAACCACAAGTGGATAACCGGCATTCAAATTATTAAGGATGAAACCAAGAGGTTTTCCAACTCATCCGGTTGATAGAGCCCTGGGATAAAGCTTCTATTGAAGCCAGAGACAATGTTTGTATGTGGCGCCACAGAGTGAGTGATATAACTGTAGTGTGTAAAGGCTTTGTCCCAAATTACACCCTATATCCTACATTACACCCTGATCTACTTTTGACCAGTAGTGCATTATATAGGGTGTATATAGGCAATAGGGTGCCATTTTGCTTCAGTTTTAAGAAATGTTTTCAAAGAAAAGTTTTTCAACAGAATCGCCAGAATGAATACACCCTTGATCATACACAAACACAGTTCACATTCATAGCAGCCGCATACAACCAACCAGCATGAACATTTTGCTCGTTGTAATTCCTTCTTGCATCTACTCGCTCTCCTCTCACCTTTTCCCTTCGCTTCTGTGATGCTAACCACTACACACAGCCTACATCATTGTCACAGTATTAGCTAACGCCATAGTCAACATAGCTACTAGAAGTAACGCGTTAGTAAACCGGCTACAATCATGCAGTACCGTGTACTGTCAGCAAGCAGTTTAGCATTTACACCGGTGGGCCTCGGTGGCAATAACTGAATAAAACCAAAAGCTCACCTTGACTTGGAAGAGTTCCAGTGTTGGATAGCCATAGCCAGCTAGCTAACATAGCATCCCTCTCTGTTTGAGCCAGGTATTTGTGTAGGGTAAACTAGCTAGCTGCATTCGCAAGCTAAGTGAAAGTGAAAATAAATACAATGAAATATAGCTAGCTGTCTTTCTCCTTTTCTTGCTCTCTCTCTCTTGCATCTCCTTCATTTTTAAAGAACTTCATTTGTTAAAAATGGTTTGGCTATTGTCTTTCTCTCACTTTGAGTCAACTACTCGCCACATTTTATGCACTGCAGTGCTTGCTAGCTGTAGCTTATGCTTTTAGTGCTAGATTCATTCTCTGATCCTTTGGTGGACAACATGTCAGTTCATGTTGCAAGGGCTCTGCTAGGTTGGAGGACGTCATAAATACTGTGTAAGTCTATGGAAGGTTTTGTATTGAAGTCAATGTGCCCAGAGGAGGATGGAAACTGGCTGTCCTCCAGGTAAACCATTGTGCTAACCTAGAGTGCTGTTGAGGCTAATGTAGATGTTCTTCTCTTTCTAAAGATCTAATGTAACTTTACTGTATATAAGAATATGAATATGTACTGTATATATGAATAGTGAGTAAATAGTATTTCTGTTCTCTCTTGGTGTCTTTCCTATATATGTAATTGTTTGCCCTGAGCAAAAAAATTTTAAATTTCAATATTAAAAAGTTGGTGGCCGCTTGAGAGCATCCAGACACGTGCTTGAGAGCATCCAGACACGTGCTTGAGAGCATCCAGACACGTGCTTGAGAGCATCCAGACACGTGCTTGAGAGCATCCAGACACGTGCTTGCCAAATCATCTTCTGCACGGCATACCCAGGATACAAGGATCATGGATGTACTACATGTATTATCACTGCCCTCACTTCATGGGTGAAGACAACCTGTGCCTGGACTTTACAGTGTTCCTGTTCAAGTCCCCCTTCAGAGACTGTTTACCTGCCTGCCAAGGACATGTGTCAGGCAGGTCACCTGTAGTACTAACATGCTGTCTATATTAACAGGCCAGGACTGAAAGATACAAAGTCACCCAGACCTTACTTTTGCCACTTCACTCTGTGTTTGAGTGTCCACTTAATCAACTCTTTAAGTATCTTCTAAAGTAAATGTCAAACGTGTTTAATGTGTATTTTAACTTGAATGTTTTATTGTCTATTCAATGCAATATCCATGTACGTATGAGGTTGTCAAATTTTGCAGAGTCATCACTTGCCATTGACTATAATGCAATATGCAAATATGTATAAAATATATTAGAAACCACTCTAAAACCCTCCATACCAGTGAATGGAGTAAGGAAAATAGGAAATTAAGCTAGGAAAGGAGGAGGAAAGGGAGCGAGGAAAGCAAAAAAGTGGAAGATAAAAGAAGAAAAGATATCAAGGAAATGAAGCTAGGAAAGGAGGAAAGGAAAGGAAACAAGGAAAGGATAAGTGTAAAGTTAGTTAGAGATATAAAGGGAACAAGCTAATTAGGAAAGAAAGCTAGGAAATGAGGAACAGGGTCTAGTAAAGGAGGAGAGGAAATTAATCTAGGGAAGGAAAGGGAGCAAGAAAAGGAGGAGAGGAAAGTAATCTAGGGAAGGAAAGGGAGCAAGAAAAGGAGGAGAGAGGCTAGAAAAGGAGGAAAAGATAGAAAATGAGGAAAAGATAGGAGGAAAGAGAGCGAGGAAAGCAAAGGAGTGGAGGAAGGGAAAGACAGGGGTTGAGAAACAGAAGATAAGAAAGAAGGAATGGAAAAGAGAAATGACCAACGAAAGGAAGCTAGGGAAAGGATAGGATGAAAGGGAGCTAGGAAAGAAAAGGGAACTAAGAAAGAGGGAGATGAAGCCAGTGAAGGAAAGTAAGCAAGGAAAGGAGGATATGAGAGGAACCCAGGGAAGGAAAGGGAGCAAGGAAAAGGAGCAAGGAAGCTAGGAAAAGGGGAAAGGAAAAGTAGTTAAGATGGAAAGATATCAAGGAAAGCAAGCAAGGAAGGAAAAAATTGAAGCTAGAAAAGGCAGAAAGTGAACTAGGATATCAAACATGCATTTCAAAAAGCAATTGTGATATATACATTTGTACTTAATTTCTTTGAGAACTGAGGATGTCCTAATCTGGATTCCGTATTGTTCAGTGCATTCGGATTGTATTCGGACCCATGGACTTCTTCCACATTTTTATTACATTACAGACTTATTTTAAAATGTATTACATTGTTTTTCCCCCTCATCAATCTACACACAATACCCCATTAACTACAAAGCAAAAACAGGTTTAGACATTTTTTTAAATGTATAAAATTAAAAAACTGAAATATCACATTTACATAAGTATTCAGACCCTTTACTCAGTACTTTGTTGAAGCACGTTTGGCAGCGATTGCAGCCTTAAGTCTTCTTAGGTACGACGCTACAAGCTTGGTAAACCTGTATTTGGGAAGTTTCTCCCATTCTTCTCTGCAGATCCTCTCAAGCTCTGTCAGGTTGGATTGGGGAGCATTACTGCATAGCTATTTTCAGGTCTCTCCAGAGATGTACCATCGGGTTCAAGTCCAGGCTCTGTCTGGGCCACTCAAGGACGTTCTCAGACTTGTCCCGAAGCCACTCTTGCGTTCTCTTGGCTGTATGCTGAGGGTATTTTTTCCTGTTGGAAGGTGAACCTACACCCCAGTCTGAGGTCCTGAGCATTCTGGAGCAGGTTTCATCAAGAATCTCTATAATTTGCTCTGTTTATCTTTCCCTTGATCATAACTAGTCTCCCAGTCCATGCAGCTGAAAGAAATCCCCACAGCATGATGCTGCCAACACCATGCTTCACCGTAGGGATGGTGCCAGGTTTCCTCCAGACGTGACGCTTGGCATTCAGGCCAAAGAGTTCAATCTTGGTTTCATCAGACCAGAGGATCTTGTTTCTCATGGTCTGAGAATCCTTTAGCTGCCCTTTGGCAAACTCCAAGCAAGCTGTCATGTGCTTTTTACTGAGGAGTGGCTTCCGTCTGGCCACTCTACCATAAAGGCCTGATTGGTGGAGTGCTGCGGAGTTGGTTGTCCTTCTGGAAGTTTCTCCCACCTCCAAAGAGGAACTCTGGAGCTCTGTCAGAGTGAACATCTCCCCCAATTGCTCAGTTTGGCTGGGTGGCCAGCACTAGGAAGAGTCTTGGTAGTTCCCAACTTCTTCCATTTAAGAATGATGGAGGTGTAACCGATGTGAAATGGCTAGCTAGTTAGCGGTGGTGCGCGCTAATAGCGTTTCAATTGGTTACGCCACTCGCTCTGAGACCTGAAGTAGTTGTTCCCCTTGCTCTCTGCAAGTGCCGAAGCTTTTGTGGCGCGATGGGTAGCGATGCTTCGTGGGTGACTGTTGTTGATGTGTGCAGTGGGTACCTGGTTCGAGCCGAGGGGACGGGCGAAAGCTATACTGTTACAGAGGCCACTGTGTCCTTGGGGACCTTCAATGCTGCAGAAATGTTTTGGTACCCTTCCCCAGATCTGTGCCTCAACACAATCATGTCTCGGAGCTCAACAGACAATCCCTTCGACTTCATGGCTTGGTTCTTGCTCTGACATCCACTGTCAACTGTGGGACCTTATATAGACAGGTGGATGCCTTTCCAAATCATGTCTAATCAATTGAATTTACCAAAGGTGGATTCCAATCAAGTTGTAGAAACATCTCAAGGATGATCAATGGAAACAGGATACACCTGAGCTCAATTTCGAGTCTCATAGCAAATGGTCTGAACACTTATGTAAATAAGGTATTTCTGTTATTTTTTTATATATTTTTTATACATTTGCAAACATTTCTGAAAACCTGTTTTCACTTTGTCATTATGGGACATGTGTGTAAATTGATGAGGAAATACATTTATTTAATCCATTTTTGAATATGACTGTAACGTAACAAAATGTGAAAAAGGGAAGGGGTGTGAATACTTTTCAAATGCCCTGTATGTGGAGCAACTCACAAATATGTAAAACACAGGTCACAAATGTAAAGTCACACATGTTGTCATATTTCTAAAAACATATTTGACCACTGTGTTTGCAAAGTAAGAAATATGTTTATTATAGGTTCCCTTGCTGATGTTGGTGCTTCAGCTTCCCAGCAATGTCATCCCGGGTTAGTTCCTTAAGATAACATAACACAAGGACTTAATTATCACCATTGGGGAATGTATTCATCTGAATGCTGATTAAAGTTATATCAAGTGTTTAAGCACAATAATGGTACACTGTAAAAGGCTTTGACAGAAAATCTCAAATCAAGTCGAAATATTGATTTATCACTTTCAATATTCTACGGACCAACCTAAGACCTCTTCTGAGAAATGTAAAACAATTCAGAAACATGATGAAGACTGAGAACATCTTGCCGTAAAGCACGTTTCTTTTTATTGATGTTTTAATGTTTTATCATTCTGCAGCGATACGCCGATGGAAAGTTGTCCTTTGATCTGATGAGTCCAAATTTGGGATTTTTGGTTCCAACCTCCGTGTCTTTGTGAGATAAAGAGTAGGTGAACGGATTATCTCCGCATGTGTGGTTCCCACCGTGAAGCATGGAGGAGGAGGTGTGATGGTGTGGGGGTGCTTTGCTGGTGACACTGTCAGTGATTTATTTAGAATTCAAAGCACACATAACCAGCATGGTTACCACATCATTCTGCAGCGATACGCCATTCCATCTGGTTTTCACTTAGTGTGACTACTATTTGTTTTCAGCAGGACAACGACCGAAAACACACCTCCAGGATGTGGAAGGGCTATTTGACCAAGAAGGAGAGTGATGGAGTGCTGCATCAGGTGACCTGGCCTCCACAATAACCCCACCTCAACCCAGTTGAGATGGTTTGGGATGAGTTGGACCACAGAATGAAGGAAAAGCAGCCAACAAGTGGAGGAGGAAATAGATCAAGGAAATGAGGAAAGGAACGTAGGAAAGTAGAAGAGTAAAGGAAATTAGGAAAAAAGCTAGGAAATGAGGAATGGGATCAAGAAAAGGAAGAGAGGAAGCTAGGGAAGCAAAGTAAGCAGGAAAAGGAGGAGATTAAGCTAGGAACGGAGGAAAGGAAATTAAATTAGGAAAAGATATGAGGAAAGACCGTGGGCTGTCACATTGTGATTGTCCAATGGGCTGTCACATTGTTAATGACCACATTGTGATTGTCCAATGGGCTGTCACATTGTTAATGACCACATTGTGATTGTCCAATGGGCTGTCACATTGTTAATGACCACATTGTGATTATCCAATGGGCGGTCACATTGTTAATGACCACATTGTGATTGTCCAATGGGCTGTGACGTTATGAATGACCACATTGTGATTGTCCAATGGGCTGTGACGTTATAAATGACCACATTGTGATTGTCCAATGGGCTGTGACGTTATTAATGACCACATTGTGATTGTCCAATGGGCTGTGACGTTATAAATGACCACATTGTGATTATCCAATGGGCTGTCACATTGTTAATGACCACATTGTGATTGTCCAATGGGCTGTGACATTGTTAATGACCACATTGTGATTGTCCAATGGGCTGTGACATTGTTAATGACCACATTGTGATTATCCAATGGGCTGTGACATTGTTAATGACCACATTGTGATTATCCAATGGGCTGTCACATTGTTAATGACCACATTGTGATTGTCCAATGGGCTGTGACGTTATTAATGACCACATTGTGATTGTCCAATGGGCTGTCACATTGTTAATGATCACATTGTGATTGTCCAATGGGCTGTGTTATTAATGCATTGTGATTTCCAATTACATTGTTAATGATCACATTGTGATTGTCCAATGGGCTGTGGCGTTATTAATGACCACATTGTGATTGTCCAATGGGCTGTGACGTTATTAATGACCACATTGTGATTATCCAATGGGCTGTCACATTGTTAATGACCACATTGTGATTGTCCAATGGGCTGTGACGTTATTAATGACCACATTGTGATTATCCAATGGGCTGTCTTGTTGTTACTAATATCAATGCCGTCAAATAAAATCTTCTCCCCATGGGCCAGGCTCTATTATTTAATCAGTTTGAGATACTGTAGTAATTTGCCACCAATTATGACCAATTCTTTATGGGTCATTAATAACTACTTTGCTTGAATGAAGTCAAATTCTGTCTCTGTGGTGTCGTGGTCCAAGCAGGGGTGAGATACATTTTATTCACTGGGAGATTCTCATTTGGCCAAAAGTCTGTCCTCTCCTCAACTCCTCTGTCCTCCTCTGTAAGTCATTCTGAATAAGAATGTCTGCTGAGTGACTAAAATGTAAATGTATGGGTCTACTCTCAGATGTTTTCCTGTTCAAGAACATCCGTTAGATAGTCAACAGAAACCACCTGTTGTTGGAAAGCAGTCTCTAGTTCTGAGGTGCTTTGTGGACACGGGCCCTGATCTACACCCGTATTCATGAAGAGTGTTCATATCAGTTTGGCTTATTAGATCATATTGAAGCAGATTGTTCTGGACTGGGAAAACCTGATCCTAGATCAGCACTCCTAATCTGAGACACTGTGAATAAGGGACGGGTCTCCCCTGATCTGAGACACTATGAATAAGGGACAGGTCTCCCCTGATCTGAGACACTATGAATAAGGGACAGGTCTCACCTGATCTGAGACACTATGAATAAGGGACAGGTCTCCCCTGATCTGAGACACTATGAATAAGGGATCTGAGACACTATGTCTCCCCTGATCTGAGACACTATGAATAAGGGACAGGTCTCCCTGATCTGAGACACTGAATAAGGGAAAGGTCTCCCTGAGACAATGAATAAGGGACAGGTCTCCCCTAAGGGAGGTCTCTGATCTGAGACACTATGAATAAGGGACAGGTCTCCCCTGATCTGAGACACTATGAATAAGGGACAGGTCTCCCTGATCTGAAACACTATGAATAAGGGACAGGGTCTGAGACCTATGAATAAGGGATCTGAAACACTATGAATAAGGGACAGGTCTCCCTGATCTGAGACACTATGAATAAGGGACAGGTCTCCCCTGATCTGAGACACTATGAATAAGGGACAGGTCTCCCCTGATCTGAGACACTATGAATAAGGGACAGGTCTCCCCTGATCTGAGACACTATGAATAAGGGACAGGTCTCCCCTGATCTGAGACACTATGAATAAGGGACAGGTCTCCCCTGATCTGAAAGCAGTGGTGGAAAAAGTACTCAGTTGTCATACTTGAACAAAGTAAAGATACCTTAATATAAAAACTGCAGTAAAAGTCATCCAGTTAAATACTACTTGAGTAAAAGTCTAAAGGTATTTGGTTTAAAATATACTTATTTATCAAAAGTATTTGTAATTGCTGAAATATACTTAAGTATCAAAAGTCTAAATAATATCTTATATCAAGCCAATCAGACTGAACTATTATTATAATAATTTTTTGGGGGGATAGGCAGCGGCACACATTTGTCTTTAGTGAGTTCGCCAGAGCAGAGGCAGTGGGGATATATTCTCTTGATAAGTGTGTGAATTTGACCATTTCCCTGTGCTGCTAAGCTTTCAACATTTAATCAGTATTTTGGGGTGTCAGGGATTATCATTAATTATCATTCAGTTCATTTCCACATGGGGGGGTCATATGTAACTGTAACTGTAAGTACAACAGAGGGCTCCCTGACATTGTGGGTTCCCATGTTGATGGTGATACTGCAGCTTAGCTTCCACCATGTCATCCCAGGTTGGATCAACATAACATAAGGACTTAATTACCACCAAGGGGAAATGTTGTTTTTATCTGAAATGCTGATAATGAAAGAAGGCCAAACTGTAACTGACAAGTTAAACTTGATTTGAAAATCCATACTCTCATTTAGAAGGCAACCATCACATTTCATCTTTTCACAAATAGTTTTATATGTAATCACATAGGTCTCACAACATTTAGATGCTAACCCTGTAATTGAGAAGTGTGCTAAACCAAAGACACAGTAATGTGTGTTTCCTGTCCTCATGAGATCACCAATGAAACAAACTCGACATGACTGACCCTTAAGTGTCCACAGACCATTCCCACATTCTCAAAAATACAAATATTGTTTAATTCTCCAATTAAAGAGTTTTGGGAAGAAGAAAGTCTTTGTTCTCCATAGGCTCTCTCCCTCCATACTCCAAGGAAGTGAAGAGAGAGTTTCTAGCAGGAATATATGACCGTTGTAAAACCTGGGATGGGAGAGAGACTAAGGGGGGGCATAATATATACCCAAAAGGGCCACGTCGTTACACTGTAAAAGGTAAATATCGAATGGTTTCAAATCTTGTAGAAATATCGATTTATCTCTTTTAATATGATATGGACCATCTTCTAATGCATCTTCTGAGAAATCATAAAACAATTCAGAAACATGATAAAGCCAGACTGAGACCATCTTGCTGTAAAGCACGTTTTTTAAATTGATGCTGTAAGGAAGTGAATACATGAGTGAAAGGGTAAGAGAACCAATCAGACACAAGGTCACAAAGGTCATAGGTTACAATCTAATCATCATTCTGTTCCATCTAGTGACTGTAGTCGTAGCTGTAGGTGTAGTAGACGGTGCCTTTCTTCAGGTGGCAGGTCTCAGTGTGTGTTCCTGGGCGGATGGTGGTGGTGCAGGTTCCCAGGCGGTGATCTGGTCCGACATTATTATCCCACACCTAATAATAATAATCATCATAATAACAATAATAGTAAAAATAATCATGATAATCTTCTTCCTCCTCATCATCATCATCATCATCTCCAACATCATCAGGGCGGCAGGGTAGCCTAGTGGTTAGAGCATTGGACTAGTAACCGGAAGGTTGCGAGTTCAAACCCCCGAGCTGACAAGGTACAAATCTGGTACAAATCTGTCGTTCTGCCCCTGAACAGGCAGTTGACCCACTCTTCCCAGGCCGTCATTGAAAATAAGAATTTGTTCTTAACTGACTTGCCTGGTTATATAAAGGTAAAATTAAAAATTAAAAAATAATAATAGATGGGATTTACATAGTGCTCAAAGTGCTTTGCATAGTAAGGGGGGAAACTCACCTCCAGCTTCAGGACAGACTTGTGGATGATGTCTACGAAGTTGAACTCGCCGGGCCAGGTGGGGTTGGCCTGGTTCTTCAGAATGCTGCTCATGCCACCGAAGGCTGGGCCGCACCACACCTAAGGAAGAGAATGTTGGCAGTAGAATTTATTAAACATTTTTTAAATTTTATTATTGTGCTTTTAATACTGATAATACTGATTTTTAATGTATGTACAGTTGGCTCACTTGAATGAGGAACCTTTATAAGTATTTTAAAATTAATTAATTAATTTGTTTGTTTGTTCATTTGTTAATTCGTTTTTATTATTACTTCACCTAACAAGTAACAAGCCAATCAGTGACATTTTCATGGTCACATGTCACTGTAGGCTACTTGATATCCAAACAAATGACAGCTGACTGTCTACTGTTTACTGTTTGATTATTGCTGTGTCTCTGTCCTTCTGTGTTCTGATGTCTGTCCTGTCTGTAACATCACTGTACTTCTGTTTTATCTCCCCACCTGTCAGGTTGTTGTTGTAAATAAGAATGTTTTGTTAACTGACTGATCTGGTTAAATAAAGATGAAATAAATGAGTAAATTCACCTTGACGTAGGGGTCTGGCTGGGAGAGGAGGTCTCCTTTCAGGTTGGAAGCACTAAGGCCCCACACCCTGACATGGCTGTCATCCAGGTCACAGTGTACAAGAGCCAGGGTGCAGAGCACCAGCAGTCCCAGGGACAGAGAGAGAGAGGCCATGGTACACTGTCAGAGAGAGGGGAGGGGAGGGGAGGGGAGTTGAAGATATTAACATGTCCAGAAGAGCTTGAAACTAACACTACAAACTGTATTCAGAGAGGAGGAGTAAAGGAGTTGAAAGATCAGGATATATGATCAATATTAAGAGATTAGTCAGTGGAAGAAGAGAGAGAGATCGATGGACAGAGAGAGAGAGAGAGAAATAAATGGAAGACACCAGAACAATTCTGAATCAGCAGAAAAACAGGCTCTTATTCAATTGCAGATAGTGGCTTTTCAGAAGTGTGTTTGATTTAACCACCAGCATATCCTGGATGGAGGGAGATGATACTTGATCTCCAACCAAACTGACACTTCATCTCTATATCTGCTATTGTACACATTTAAAAGCACTTGGAAGGGCTTTCACTGTCTGCAATGGACTGAATCCCAGTCGATGAGCGAGAGAGAGAGAGAGAGAGAGAGAGAGAGAGAGAGAGAGAGAGAGAGAGAGAGGTAGTAGAACAGCACCAGAACAACAGATCTTGTCTTACCTGGAAATTCTTGAGCTGTACGTCTGTCTTCTCTAGTCACCCAACTGCTGATGGTCCTTACTGTGCCATCTAGCTGTTTATAAAGATCTCATGCCCCCCTCCCCAGGTGATATGTTGACCCACAGGTGGTACGTAGAACAACTTAGTGATGACCCAATCAATGAGCGCACACCCTATATTACCAAGAGACATATGGAAGCCTATAAGGTGTAACAACAAATTCTGATACTATCTGAAATGCTGATTGAACAAATTCTATTCCAGATAATGTCAAAAGGCCAGCCCAGTGAATAAACAATTAGGTAAGGGAGAGTATATTGCTAAGGGTGGACATGGTAAATAGTACTGCATAGAATCTGTAATTTATCAGTAATACCATTGATCACTATCTGCAGGAGACAACAGGCGCCTCACAGCCACCTGCTTCAGTAGGAGTGGTATTATAAGGACCACTCCTACAGTGACAATGTTTGAGTCCCAAATGGCACCCTATTCCCTATATAGAGCACTACTGGTCAAGAGTTATTCACTATAAAGTGAATAGGGTGTAATGTGGGACAAAGCCTTTACACACTACAGTTATATCACTCACTCTGTGGCGCCACATACAAACACTGTCTCTGGCCTCAATAGAAGCTCTATCCCAGGGCTCTATCAAACGGATGAGTTGGAAAACCTCTTGGTTTCATCCTCAATCACTTTGAATGCAGTGAATCCACGTGTGGTTAATATTCCAAGATCTGATTAATAAACTTTTTGTATTAAAGACGTACAGAAGACTACAGAGCTAATTAAGGTGTTATAATATGCGCCACTCCCACAGTCACAATATACACTGACTACAGAACATACCCCGGACTCTTCTCTCTGTGGCGCCACACACAAACGTCTGTCTGTCTGTCTGTCTGTCTGTCTTTCTGTCTGTCTGTCTGTCTGTCTGTCTGTCTGTCTGTCTGTCTGTCTGTCTGTCTGTCTGTCTGTCTGTCTGTGCTACAGGATCTTAGCCATATCTGCCAAGGGGTCTTTTTAATGTTTGAATTATTTTAATATTCACCTTATAATTTTTTATTATGATGTCATCCCACAGCTGAAGTACACCCACGTGGATCTACAGTTTCTGTCATCTTATCAGAGAGGGGTTTGAGATGCAGTTATGAAATGGGCCATTATTGATTAGTTACTTTATTAAAAGCGCTGAAACAGGAGATAGATATTTGCTAAAAAATGGTAGTGCTTTGGAGACGGTGTGTAAAGTCTCTCAAAATCTCTGAAATCCATCAGTAAGGCTTCAAATGTATAATCACTGACAAATATTAAGACAGTTGAGTATTCCTGCCCCTGGAAGCATTCCATACTACGGGCGGCAGCGTAGCCTAGTGGTTAGAGCGTTGGACTAGTAACCGGAGGGTTGCAAGTTCAAACCCCTGAGCTGACAAGGTACAAATCTGTCGTTCTACCCCTGAACAGGCAGTTAACCCACTGTTCCCAGGCCGTCATTGAAAATAAGAATGTGTTCTTAACTGACTTGCCTGGTTAAATAAAGGTAAAATTTAAAAAAAAATCTGGTCATCAGCTGATCTGAAACTGTGGTAGACCAGGTCACGTCACCAGGCGGTCGTCAGCTGACACTTCATTGTCCCACACCTCCAGCTTCAGGTTGTCTTTGACCTCCATGTCATTGCAGATGAACTCCTTCTCTCTTTCTTTCTCTCTCTCGGAGGACCTGAGCCCTAGGACCATGCCCCAGGACTACCTGACATGATGACTCCTTGCTGTCCCCAGTCCACCTGGCCATGCTGCTGCTCCAGTTTCAACTGGCCTGGGCCCTAGGACCATGTCCCAGGACTACCTGACATGATGACTCCTTGCTGTCCCCAGTCCACCTGGCCATGCTGCTGCTCCAGTTTCAACTGTTCTGCCTTACTATTATTCAACCATGCTGGTCATTTATGAACATTTGAACATCTTGGCCACGTTCTGTTATAATCTCCACCCGGCACAGCCAGAAGAGGACTGGCCACCCCACATATGCTCTCTCTAATTCTCTCTTTCTTTTCTCTCTCTCGGAGGACCTGAGCCCTAGGACCGTGCCCCAGGACTACCTGACATGATGACTCCTTGCTGTCCCCAGTCCACCTGACTGTGCTGCTGCTCCAGTTTCAACTGTTCTGCCTTATTATTATTCGACCATGCTGGTCATTTATGAACATTTGAACATCTTGGTCATGTTCTGTTATAATCTCTACCCGGCACAGCCAGAAGAGGACTGGCCACCCCACATAGCCTGGTTCCTCTCTAGGTTTCTTCCTAGGTTTTGGCCTTTCTAGGGAGTTTTTCCTAGCCACCGTGCTTTTACACCTGCATTGTTTGCTGTTTGGGGTTTTAGGCTGGGTTTCTGTACAGCACTTTGAGATATCAGCTGATGTACGAAGGGCTATATAAATAAATTTGATTTGATTTGATTTGATGAACTTGTTACTCCAGGTGGTGTAAGGTTTGTTGTTAATGATTTCTTTATTGCCAGGAGAGATGGCTCAATAACAAACCTTTACGAAGACATTCTTTGGATCAGAATCTTTTTTTGAATTTGGATCAAGGCAGAGTTGAAAAAAAAGCCATATCTCAGACTGGCCAGTAAAAAGAAAAGATCAAGAACACAGACACGAGACAGAGGAACTCTGCCTAGAAGGCTAGCATCCCGGAGTCACCTCTTCAATGTTGACGTTGAGACTGGTGTTTTGCGGGTACTATTTAATGAAGCTGACAGTTGAGGAATTGTGAGGCGTCTGTTTCTCAAACTAGACCCTCTAATGTACTTGTCCTCTTGCTCAGTTGTGCCCCGTTGCCTCCCTCTCATCTTTCTATTCTGGTCAGAGCCAGTTTGCTCTGTTCTGTGAAGGGAGCAGTACACAGCGTTGTACGAGATCTGTAGTTTCTTGACAATTTCTTGCATAGAATAGCCTTCATTTCTCAGAAAAAGAATACACCGACGAGTTTCAGAAAAAGTGTTTCTGACCATTTTGAGCCTGTAATCGAACCCACAAATGCTGATGCTCCAGATGCTCAACTAGTCGAAAGAAGGACAGTTTTATTGCTTCTTAATTAGAACAACAGATTGCAGCTGTGCTAAAATAAGTGCAAAAGGGTTTTCTAATGATCAATTAGCCTTTTAAAATTATAAACTTGGATTAGATAACACAACGTGCCATTGGAACATAGGAGTGATGGTTGCTGATAATGGGCCTCTGAATGCCTATGTAGAAATGTAGAACATTAACAATGTCTACACTGTATTTCTGATCAATTTGATGTTATTTTAATGGACAAAAAATTTGCTCTTCTTTAAAAAACAAGGACATTTCTAAGTGACCCCAAACTTTTGTGAAGTGTGTGTACAGTACCAGTCCAAAGCTTGGACAGACCTAATCATTCCAGGGTTTTTCATTACTTTTACTATTTTCTACATTCTAGAATAACAGTGAAAACATCAAAACTATGAAATAACACATGTGGAATCATATAGTAAACAAAAAAGTCTTAAACAAACAAAATATATTTTACATTTGAGATTCTGGGAAGTAGAGATCCTTTCTCTTGATGATAGCTTCGCAAATTATTGGCATTCTCTCAACCAGCTTCATGAGGTAGTCACCTGGAATGCATTTAAATTAACAGGTGTGCCTTGTGTCTTGTTAAAATGTAATTTGTTGAATTTAAGAACTTTGAAAGTTTCTTCAAGTGCAGTCCCAAAAACCATCAAGCGCTGTGATGAAACTGGATCTCATGAGGACCGCCACAGGGAAGGAAGACCTAGAGTTACCTCTGATGCAGAAGATAAGTTCATTAGAGTTACCAGCCTCAGAAATCTGCAATTAACTGCACCTCAGATTGCAGCCCAAATAAATGCTTCACATAGTTCAAGAAACAGACACGTCTCAACTGTTCAGAGGAGACTGTGTGAATCAGGCCTTCATGGTTGAATTGCTGCAAAGAAACCACTACTAAAGGACACCAATAATTAGAAGAGACTTGCTTGGGCCGAGAAAAAACGAGCAATGGATATTAGACTGGTGGAAATCTGTCCTTTGGTCTGATGAGTCCAAATGTAGGATTTTTGGTTCCAACCTCCATGTCTTTGTGAGATAAAGAGTAGGTGAACGGATTATCTCCGCATGTGTGGTTCCCACCATGAAGCATGGAGGAGGAGGTGTGATGGTGTAGGGGTGCTTTGCTGGTGACACTGTCAGTGATTTATTTAGAATTCAAAGCACACATAATCAGCATGGCTACCACAGCATTCTGCAGCCATACACCATCCCATCTGGTTTGCGCTTAGTGAGACTATCATTTGTTTTTCAGCAGGACAATGACACAAAACACACCTCCAGGATGTGTAAGGGCTATTTGACCAAGAAGGAGAGTGATGGAGTGCTGCATCAGATGACCTGGCTTCCACAATAACCCGACTTCAACCCAATTGAGATGGTTTGGGATGAGTCGGACCACAGAAGGAAAAGCATCCAACAAGTGGAGGAGGATATAGATCAAGGAAATGAGGAAAGGAACCTAGGAAAGGAGAAGAGTAAAGGAAATTAGGAAAACATTTGGGTAATAAGGAATGGGATCTAGAAAAGGAAGAGAGGAAGCAAGGGAAGCAAAGGAATCAAGAAAAGGAGGAGAAGAACCTCGGAAAGGAGAAAAGGAAAGAAAATAAGGAAAAGATATGAGAAAAGAGAGCTAGGAAAGACCATGGGCTGTCACATTGTGATTGTCCAATGGGCTGTGACGTTATTAATGATATGCGGAAAGAGAGCTAGGAAAGAAATGGAGCGGAAGAAAGGAAGTAAAGACCATGGACTGTCACGTTATTAATGACCACACTGTGATTATCCAATGGACTGTCACGTTATTAATGACCACACTGTGATTATCCAATGGGCTGTCACGTTATTAATGACCACACTGTGATTATCCAATGGACTGCCACGTTATTAATGACCACACTGTGATTATCCAATGGGCTGTCACGTTATTAATGACCACACTGTGATTATCCAATGGGCTGTCACGTTATTAATGACCACACTGTGATTATCCAATGGGCTGTCACGTTATTAATGACCACACTGTGATTATCCAATGGGCTGTCACGTTATTAATGACCACACTGTGATTATCCAATGGGCTGTCACGTTATTAATGACCACACTGTGATTACCACACTGTCACATTATTAATGACCACACTGTGATTATCCAATGGGCTGTCACGTTATTAATGACCACACTGTGATTATCCAATGGGCTGTCACGTTATTAATGACCACACTGTGATTATCCAATGGGCTGTTATTAATGACCACACTGTGATTATCCAATGGGCTGTCACATTATTAATGACCACACTGTGATTATCCAATGGGCTGTCACGTTATTAATGACCACACTGTGATTATCCAATGGGCTGTCACGTTATTAATGACCACACTGTGATTATCCAATGGGCTGTCACGTTATTAATGACCACACTGTGATTATCCAATGGGCTGTCACGTTATTAATGACCACACTGTGATTATCCAATGGGCTGTCACGTTATTAATGACCACACTGTGATTATCCAATGGGCTGTCACGTTATTAATGACCACACTGTGATTATCCAATGGGCTGTCACGCATTATTAATGACCACACTGTGATTATCCAATGGGTGATTATGACCACACTGTGATTATCCAATGGGCTGTCACGTTATTAATGACCACACTGTGATTATCCAATGGGCTGTCACGTTATTAATGACCACACTGTGATTATCCAATGGGCTGTCACGTTATTAATGACCACACTGTGATTATCCAATGGGGTTATTAATGACCACACTGTGATTATCAATGGGCTGTTATTAATGACCACACTGTGATTATCCAATGGGCTGTCACGTTATTAATGACCACACTGTGATTATCCAATGGGCTGTCACGTTATTAATGACCACACTGTGATTATCCAATGGGCTGTCACGTTATTAATGACCACACTGTGATTATCCAATGGGCTGTCACGTTATTAATGACCACACTGTGATTATCCAATGGGCTGTCACGTTATTAATGACCACACTGTGATTATCCAATGGGCTGTCACGTTATTAATGACCACACTGTGATTATCCAATGGGCTGTCACATTATTAATTATTATCCAATGGGCTGTCATGACCACACTGTGATTATCCAATGGGCTGTCACGTTATTAATGACCACACTGTGATTATCCAATGGGCTGTGATTATCCATGGGCTGTCACGTTATTAATGACCACACTGTGATTATCCAATGGGCTGTCACGTTATTAATGACCACACTGTGATTATCCAATGGGCTGTCACGTTATTAATGACCACACTGTGATTATCCAATGGGCTGTCACGTTATTAATGACCACACTGTGATTATCCAATGGGCTGTCACGTTATTAATGACCACACTGTGATTATCCAATGGGCTGTCACGTTATTAATGACCACACTGTGATTATCCAATGGACCACACTGTCACGTTATTAATGTTATTAATGACTGTCACGTTATTAATGACTACACTGTGATTATCCAATGGGCTGTCACGTTATTAATGACCACACTGTGATTATCCAATGGACTGTCACATTATTAATGACCACACTGTGATTATCCAATGGACTGTCACGTTATTAATGACCACACTGTGATTATCCAATGGGCTGTCACGTTATTAATGACCACACTGTGATTATCCAATGGGCTGTCACGTTATTAATGACCACACTGTGATTATCCAATGGACTGTCACGTTATTAATGACCACACTGTGATTATCCAATGGGCTGTCACATTATGAATGACCACACTGTGATTATCCAATGGACTGTCACGTTATTCAAATCAAATCAAATCAAATCAAATGTTATTTGTCACATACACATGGTTAGCAGATGTTAATGCGAGTGTAGCAAAATGCTTGTGCTTCTAGTTCCGACAATGCAGTGATAACCAACAAGTAATCTAACTAACAATTCCAAAACTACTGTCTTATACACAGTGTAAGGGGATAAGGAATATGTACATAAGGATATATGAATGAGTGATGGTACAGAGCAGCATACAGTAGATGGTATCGAGTACAGTATATACATATGAGATGAGTATGTAGACAAAGTAAACAAAGTGGCATAGTTAAAGTGGCTAGTGACATAAGAATGCAGTCGATGATCTAGAGTACAGTATATACATATGCATATGAGATGAATAGTGTAGGGTAAGTAACATTATATAAGGTAGCATTGTTTAAAGTGGCTAGTGATATATTTACATCATTTCCCATCAATTCCCATTATTAAAGTGGCTGGAGTTGGGTCAGTGTCAATGACAGTGTGTTGGCAGCAGCCACTCAATGTTAGTGATTGCTGTTTAACAGTCTGATGGCCTTGAGATAGAAGCTGTTTTTCAGTCTCTCGGTCCCAGCTTTGATGCACCTGTACTGACCTCGCCTTCTGGATGATAGCGGGGTGAACAGGCAGTGGTTCGGTGGTTGATGTCCTTGATGATCTTTATGGCCTTCCTGTAACATCGGGTGGTGTAGGTGTCCTGGAGGGCAGGTAGTTTGCCCCCGGTGATGCGTTGTGCAGACCTCACTACCCTCTGGAGAGCCTTACGGTTGAGGGCGGAGCAGTTGCCGTACCAGGCGGTGATACAGCCCGCCAGGATGCTCTCGATTGTGCATCTGTAGAAGTTTGTGAGTGCTTTTGGTGACAAGCCGAATTTCTTCAGCCTCCTGAGGTTGAAGAGGCGCTGCTGCGCCTTCTTCACGACGCTGTCAGTGTGAGTGGACCAATTCAGTTTGTCTGTGATGTGTATGCCGAGGAACTTAAAACTTGCTACCCTCTCCACTACTGATCCATCGATGTGGATAGGGGGGTGTTAATGTGTATTAATGACCACACTGTGATAATCCAATGGGCTGTCGTGTTATTAATGACCACACTGTGATTATCCAATGGGATGTCATGTTATTAATGACCACACTGTGATAATCCAATGGGCTGTCGTGTTTTTAGTGACCACATTGTGATTGTCCAATAGGTTGTCTTGTTGTTACTGATACCAATTCCGTGAAACGTCAACTTCTCACCATTGGCCAGGCTCTGTCACCTAAATCAGTTTGAGATACTGTAGAACTTTTGGACACATTTTTACCAATTCTCTATGGGTCATTAATAACTACCTGCCTCTGTGTTGTCGTGGTACAAGCAGGGGTTGGAGAGGGTTAGTGATACTCAAGGCAGACCCAGCCTGGATATCAGTCCATTGACAAACATGCACGCACGCACGCAGAAGATCGGAGGAATGACCTCACTGCTCAGTCAGGCACGTGGAGACATACCATCATACCATCATCATTAGATCATTATAATCCCTAAATAAATATGTAGTGATACAAATAAATGTAGTTGTGGAAGACATTTTATAGATAAAAGTAGAAGTAGCATGTTCTGATTCAAAGGGGGTGGATTTTAAAACACTTCCATGCTAGAAGCTGAAAGGATACTCTTGTGAATCCTCTGCTGAGGTAGGTAATCAATGAGGAGAGCAGACTCCTCCTTTACCTACTAATAAATTAACACTCTACTCAACCTCTCAACCACTCATTAGTTTCCCCGTCACTGAGATACATTTTATTCACTGGGAGATTCTCTTTTGGCCAAAAGTCTGTCCTCTCCTCGACTCCTCTGTCCTCCTCTGTAAGTCGTTCTGAATAAGAGCGTCTGCTGAATGACTAAAATGTAAATGTAATGCTCTGCTTTAAGATGTTTTCCTGTTCAAGAACCTCTATTAGATAGTCAACAGAAACAGTCAATAGAAACTACCTGTTGTTGGAAATCAGTCTCTAATCTGAGGCGCTTTGTGGACACGGGCCCTGATCTAGGCCCATATTCATGAAGCGTGTTCATAACAGTTTGACTTTTTAGATCATATTGAAGGAGAATCTTCTGGACTGGGAAAACCTGATCCTAGATCAGATCTCCTAATCTGAGACACTATGAATAAGGGACAGGTCTCCCCTGATCTGAAAGCAGTAAAATCCTACTTGAGTAAAAGTCCAAAGGTATTTGGTTTAAAATATACTTGTATGTATCAAAAGTATAAAAGGGGGTACTAAGACAAGTCGCCCATGGGCATACACTACCTGTAGGTAAACTTTGTTTAAGAACACTAGTTAGAACTGGGCGGACCACCCACTGTATATTTGGTTAGTTAGCTGTATGGAAGTAGTCTAGTTTAGGGGTGTTTTGGGATATTTGTTTCTTTCCTTGGGTCCAGCTCAGCCCCTTTTCCTGCCCCACATTATATAAAGTGGCATTGTTTAAGTGACTAGTGATACCTTTATTACATCCAATTAGTAAAGTGCCTAGATATTGAGTCTATGTTGGCAGCAGCCACTCAATGTTAGTGATGGCTGTTTAACAGTCTGATGGCCTTGAGAGAAAAGCTGTTGCTCAGTCTCTCTGTCCCAGCTTTGATGCACATGTACTGACCTTGCCTTCTGGATGATAGCGGGATGAACAGGCAGTGGCTCGGGTGGTTGTTGTCCTTGATGATCTTTTTGGCCTTCCTGTGACATCAGGTGATGTAGGTGTCCTGGAGGGCAGGTAGTTTGCCCCGGTGATGCGTTGTGCAGACCTCACTACCCTCTGGAGAGCCTTACGGTTGTGGGAGGAGCAGTTGCCGTACCAGGCGGTGATACAGCCCGACAGGATGCTCTCGATTGTGCATCTGTAAAAGTTTGAGTGTTCAAGCCAAATTTCTTCAGCCTCCTGAGGTTGAAGAGGCGCTATTGCGCCTTCACCACGCTGTCTGTGTGGGTGGACCATTTCACTGTAGTGAAGTGAAAGTTGTCAAATTAATAGTGTAGTAGAGTACAGATGCTCAAAAAAACTACTTAAAAAGTACTTTAAAGTATTTTTTACTAATGTATTTTTACACCACTGTATGAAAGGCATCACTGGCCACAAGGCTCAGCAGTTCTACTCTGAGAAGCTTTAGGAATCCTAGCCAGCAGTTCTCTATACAACAGCGCCCCCATCTGGTGTGATTAAGTCATATTTTTGTTGTTGATAATATACCGTTATGAATTATCATTCAGTTCATTTCCACATGGGGGGAGGGTCATATGTACCTGTAACTGTAAGTATAACAGAGGGTTCCCTGACGTTGTGGGTTCCCATGTTGATGGTGATACTGCAGCTTAGCTTCCACCATGTCATCCCAGGTTTGATCAGCATAACATAAGGACTTAATTATCACCAAGGGGAAATGTTGTTTTTATCTGAAATGCTGATTATGAAAGAAGGCCAAACCATAGAATAACAAAAAGGTATATTACACTCAGGTTTAAGCACAAAAATTGTTTACTGTTGTGTCGTTGACTATCATTAAATGTGAAGACTGTATATTATCAATTCTGTGTAATTTTATTATGTAATTAAAATTACATGATACGTTTTATCAACTTGTAAGTCGGGGCACCACGGGAAAATATTTAAGTGTTTCTCTATTTCCTGAATTAACTCTTCAGATATTTTCATATCTTATCGATTACAGTCACTTATTAATGTCACTTAATGTCACTTAATGTCACTTAATAATGTATTATCACCTCATCACCTCACCTCAAACCCTTGGATGTCTGCACCAACCATAGCATAGAATCAGAGATATGCAAATTGGTTTAATGATTTATTTACTAACTAACTAATCAATCCCAGAATAACATGACATAAAACACACACACAATTAGTTCACACATGGGTTACTACATGACACAAAGGAAAAGTCCCTAGCGGACAAAACCGATATGACGGCTTGGTAGACAAAGGAAAGGGGATGGGGACCAATCAAGAGCAGGAAACTCATAGCTGATAACTACACTCATAGAAATTATTAATACTTTGAATATGAACAATGGCTCATTAGAAAATAAATTGCAATTTACATATTTATGAGCATATGTCTTGTTGTCTCTCTCTGTGGTCGCCGGTCCATCTGCTAGCTAGAGAGTCGACAGAAAAGTCTCTGGCTGCGTTCCCTAGGAGTCACAATCTGTCGTAGTTGTTATAATGCATACTTCAGAGTACCATTCGGAACTGTTTTTAGATTGGCTGCGTTTACCAGACTAAAGTATTTAAACAGCTGCAGTCTGAATTGTTCTTTAGTTTATAGTTGTAGTCATTCCATCGTGGGTACTCCGTCCCGGCGTTCACTGACTCTCTTACAGCTTAATTTTTTTCTCGTCTTCTTAACCATTTGAGACGTCCGGCTTCTTGTGGGTCTCTTTGGCGCAGAGTAGTACTTCTTCTCTGTTGAACGTTTCAGAGATCCAGCCATTTCAACGTATGAACTCCCTGTCCCGGCCTTATCTTGACTAAATGTACATTTTGTCACGAGTCCTTTTATTCTGGAGTAGAAAAGGGCCATGACGTCTGATGTAATGTCTGGCTGACGGGCGCGTGGCCACTGACTAGTTAAACTTTATATGAAAATCCATACTTTCATTTAGAAGGTTAACATCACATTTAATCTTTTCACAAATAGTTTCATTTTTTTATCACATTTCACAACATTTAGATGTAAACCCAATCATTGATAAATGTACACAACCAAAGACACAGTAATGTGTATTTCCTTCATGAATAATGTTTGTTCTTCATGAGATCTCCAAGTGAAACAAACTCAACATGACTGTCCTTTAAGTATCCACAGATCATTCCCAAATTCTCAAAAATATAAATATTGTTTACTTCTCCAATGTTGGGGATTAGGAGTTATGGGAAGAAGAATGTCTGTTCTTCACAGGCTTTCTCCCTCCAAACTCCATGGCAGCGAAGAGAGTTTCTAGCAGGAATTTATGACTGTTGTAAAACGTGGGGTGGGGGAGAGAGAGAGAGAGGGAGGGGGGGGCATCAATTTTGGACTGGCCTCTGGGAGCACTGGGACATTTCCCGTTGGCCCGAGGGTCGTTTTGACCTGCCGTGAATAGTCAACTTGACCAGTGATAATATAGCAAGCAGGAATGAGTTGATGGAGAAGCCACGCATCAGGCGCGACACTCACTCTCTCGCTGAAGTATCCCCGTGCCAAAAATGACATCAGGTCTCTCCGCTACGCACATAACAACCATCTACCTGCTTCTCTGCACATAACATTTGACATTTCGCACTGTGCAATGGACGGTCAGAAAAGGAAAGTTGGAACTGAGAGGGAGAGAATTAAAAATAGAAAGGCCCTTGCCACAGCTAAATGCTGCAAAATAAGCGACATGTTCGCCAGTAAGGGACCAGGTCAGTCACAAACACTAGCTAAAAAACACACACTGACACACGACACCCAGCATGGCTAGCTAAGTAGCCTAGATGACAATAGTGACAAAACGGCTGGTAGGCTAAACAGTTTGCATGTGTTACGTGTTCGATGAGGAATTATATCATAGCAATGAGTGCAACATAGCAGTCATAATGACTGTTGGCAAAATGTTACAACTAGTAAAAAATTAGTAAACCTGGATTATGGACTTGCCAGCATTCGGTTATGACTCATACCACATAAACGAGGGAAAGTGCACATACACTGTACAGAGAAACAGGCTACAGTAACCTAACCATGATAAATCCATGAGCGTAACACAGTAGCCTGTGTGACACAGCACAGACAATGACAAAGATCATTAACACCATTAGTACCAGCAGTACAAGTTACTACAATCATATACAGCTCTGGGGGGAAATTAAGAGGCCCCTCCAAATTAGGAGACCGCTCTTAATTTATTCCACAGCTGTATTAATGTAGCCTACTGATACACTAATGATAGTGAGTATGATAATAGAAGCAGCACTAGAGCTTCAGGTGCTCCTGCAGAACGTGGAGATGGTCAGTTCAGAGACACTCAGACCAGGAACCTTCAGGTACAACTGAAGAGCACAAACCTAAACATGTAGGTTATTTTAATTAATATGTGCTTTATTTATGAGATTATCAGTAGGACTGTAATCAGGGGCAATACCTTGTACATATGTGCTATGATTGGTGTATTCCTAGAGAGTGAGGGTGCACCCATAGCCATATATTACCTTAAACTCAGTGTTCAGATGGACTGACCAACATGTAGCCTCATATGTTTGTATTTGTGGAGAACTTTCTTCCCAGATGAACATAGTGGCCAAATTTCTAACTAGTTTGGTAACCGTTGCATCAAATAGGGTTAGCCTACAAAATTAGCGATCTGGTGGTTTGCATGAACAGGGTGGCCTGGGATGGAGTCAAATTCCCAGCCTGAATTGTTTGTCTGCCACTGGGGGGCGTGATACACCCAAAAGGGCCACCACTGTAAAAGGTAAATGTCGATTGGTAAAAAAAGCTTTGACATAAGATCTGTCACACCCTCGTCTTAGTATTTTGGTCAGGCCAGGGTGTGACATGGGTTATTTATGTGGTGGGTTTTATAGGTTATGGGATTGTGGGGTAGTGTAGTTGTCTAGAAAAGTCTATGGTTGCCTGGAGTGGTTCTCAGAGGCAGGTGTTTATCGTTGTCTCTGATTGGGAACCATATTTAGGCAGCCATATTCTTTGTGTTTTGTGGGTGATTGTTCCTATCTCTGTGTTTGTTTGCACCAGATAGGGCTGTTTTTTTTTTTTTACACATACGTTTATTGTTTTGTTCAGTATCATCTTGATTAAAGATGTTTAATAATAACCTGCATTGGTCCTCCTCTCCTTCGACAGAAGAAAACCTTAACCATCTCATCTTCTAAGACCTCTTCTGAGAAATCCTAAAACAATTCAGAAACATGAAGCCAGTCTGAGACCATCTTGCTGTAAAGCACGTTGTTTTAATTAATGCTATAAGGAAGTGAATACATGAGAGAAAGGGTGAGAGAACCAAGCAGACACAAGGTCATAGGTTACATTCTAACCATAATACTGTTCCATCTAGTGACTGTAGTCGTAGCTGTAGTAGATGGTGCTTTTCTTCAGCTGGCAGGTCTCAGTGTGTGTTCCTGGGCGGATGGTGGTGGTGCAGGTTCCCATGTAGCGATCTGGTCCGATGACATCATACCACACCTAATCATAATAAGGACTTAGTGATTTTCCAGTGCTCAAAACGCTTTGCATAGTAAGGGGGGAAACTCACCTGCAGCGTCAGGTGAGAGTTGGGAAGGATGTTTGTGAAGTTGAACTGGTCGGGCCAGGTGGGGTTGGCCTGTTTCTTCAGAATGCTGCTCTTGCCATGAGATGAGCCGCACCACACCTGAGGAAGAGAATGTAGTAATAGACTTTATTAAAATTGTGCATTAAATAGTAAATTGTTAACGCATGTACAGTTGGCTCACTTGAATGAGGAACCAGTATATGTACATTATAATTCATTCATACAATTGTTCGTTCATTTCTTTTATTACTTCATCTAACAAGCCAATCACTGACATTTTCATATTCACACGTCACTGTAGGCTACTTGATAATTAAACAAATGACAGCTGACTGTCTACTGTTTACTGTTTGATTATTGCTGTGTCTGTCCTTCTGTGTTCTGATGTCTGTAACATCACTGTACTTCTGTTTTATCTCCCCACCTGACAGTTTGTTGTTGTAAATAAGAATGTTTCGTTAACTGACTGTTCAGGTTAAATAAAGAAGAAATAAATGAATCAATTCACCTTGACGTAGGGGTCTGGTTTTGAGAAAAAGCTTCCTTTCAGGTTGGAGGCATGAATA
This sequence comes from Oncorhynchus nerka, assembly GCF_034236695.1. Classification (NCBI taxonomy): domain Eukaryota; kingdom Metazoa; phylum Chordata; class Actinopteri; order Salmoniformes; family Salmonidae; genus Oncorhynchus; species Oncorhynchus nerka. The sequence continues at coordinate 94,325,972 of NC_088408.1, read as the reverse complement.
TCATACACTCTGATTGGGCCGTCATTCAGGTCACAGTGTACAAGAGCCAGGGTGCAGAGCACCAGCAGTCCCAGGGACAGAGAGAGAGAGGCCATGGTACACTGTCTGGGAGAGAGGAGAGGGGTGGTGACAGGAGGGGAAGATAAACATGTCATAAGAGCTTGAAACTAACACCTCAAACTGTATTCAGAGAAGAGTCAAAAATTGAGCTGAAAGTTCAGGATATATTATCAGTGTTACGAGATTAGACAGTGGAAGAAGAGACAGAGAAATAAATTGAAGATGCACAAGAACAATCCTGAATCAGCAGAAATACAGGCCCTTATTCAATTGCAGATAGTGGCTTTTCAGAAATGTTTGATATCTACACCAGCGTATCCTGGATGGAGGGAGATGACACTTGATACAGAAACTGTAATGGTGTTACACATTCAGTTCTGACAGTAAACCTGTCTGAGAAGTCATCCAGTGTACTCAACCAAACTGACAATCAATTTCTATATCTGCCAATCTAAAAGTGCTTTAAGGAACGCCACTCACTGTCTGCAGTCGACTGAATCCCAGCCACAGTCTACAGAGATAAGACAGGTAAGATGGATTCCATAACAAAGAGAGAGAGAGAGGTAGTAGAACAGCACCACAATCAATAGATCATGTCTTACCTGGATATTCTTGAGCTGGACATCTGTCTTCTCTAGTCACCCAACTGCTGATGGTCCTTACTGTGCCAGCTGGCTGTTTATAAAGATCTCAGCCCCACCCACCAGGTGGTATGATGACCCACAAGTGGTATGTAGGACTACTTAACCACACCTCAACTTTTTCTACATTTTGTTTCTTTACGGCCTTATTCTCAAATTCATTAAAACAAGTATATCTTATCAATCTACACACATTACCTCATAATGACAAAGATAAAACAGATTTTTTTAAAATTTTTACCAAATGTATTTAAAATATTAAACAGAAATATTCAGACTCTTTGCTATGAGACTCTAAATTGAGCTCAGGTACATTCTGTTGCCATTGATCATCCTTGAGATGTTTCTACAACTTAATTGTAGTACACCTGAGGTCATTTCAATTGATTGGACATGATTTGGAAAGGCACACCCCTGTCTATATAAAGTTGACAGTGCAAGTCAGAACAAAAATCAAGCCATAAGATGGAAGAAATTGTCCATAGAGCGCTGAGACAGGAGTGTGTTGACCATAAATCACATTTAAGATTCCTGGCGCTGAGACTATACACCTTGACTTACCAGGACACACATCAGCAGCAGGCCCAAGGACAAAGAGAAAGAGAGAGAGATTTCTATCAAAATCTTAAATATACTGAAGAATAATATAAACGCAACATGCAACCATTTCATAAGATTTCACTGGTTGTTCTCTGTTTTTAATGATCATATTTTGTCTTCTGATAGTTGCTTCAGTGTCACGTCCTGACCATAGAGAGTCCTTATTTTCTATGGTAGTGTAGGTCAGGGCATGACTGGGTGGTTAGTCTAGTTTATTATTTCTATGTTGGGTTCTAGGTTTGTTTTTCTATATTGGTGATTGTGTGTGTGATTCCCAATTAGAGGCAGCTGGTAATCGTTGTCTCTAATTGGGGATCATATTTAAGTAGCTGTTTTCCCACCTGTGTTTGTGGGATATTGTTTTGAGTTAGTGCACGTAGCATCGCTGTTGTCACGGTTCGTTGTTTGTTTATTTGTTTTTGTCTTTACTTTGTTTCACTTTCTAATAAATCATGTGGAAATGAACAGCATTCAAATTTGCCTGTTGCCCTTCTGACTTATTTGTGAGTGATCTCACATATTTGACTGTTTTTTTACAGATAGGTTTGTGCAGATTTAAGATACTGAATTCAGATTAGGACATCCTCAGATCTCATGAAAAATAAGTTAAAAATGAATATATCACAATGCCTTTTAGAAATGCATCTGTTTGGTATCCTAGCTTCCTTTCCTTGAACCCTTTACTTCCTTTTCTCCTTCCTTTCCCTGGATTCCTCTCCTCCTTATTTCCCTTTCCTTTCCTCCTTCCTTAGCTTCCTTTCATAGCTCCCTTTCATTCTATCCTTTCCTACCTTCCTTTATTTGGTCTTTCCTACCTTCCATTCCTTCTTTCCTAGCTCTCTTTCATTCTATCCTTTCCTACCTTCCTTTATTTGGTCTTTCCTACCTTCCTTTATTTGGTCTTTCCTACCTTCCATTCCTTTTTTCCTAGCTTCCGTTCCTTGATCCCTTTCCTTATTCTCCTCTGCTCATTTGCTTTCCTAGCTCTCTTTCCTCCTATCCTTTCTTATTTGTGTTCCTTTACTCCTTTCCTAGCCTCCTCTCCTCCTTTTCTTGCTCCCTTTCCTCCTATATTTTCCTAGCTACCATTCCTCTTTTTCTAGCTTAATTCCTTGGTCTTTCACATCGTCCATTCCTCCTTCCCTAGCTTCCTTTCCTCTACTCCTTTTCTAATTTCCTAGCTCTCTTTCCTTTCTTTCCCCTGACTATTGTAGTGCCATTGTGCCTTCTACACTACTAGTACTGCTACTATTACAGTCATTATAACAGTAGCAGCAAGTCAGTGGCCCTGTGGTAGAATGTCCTCCCTGAGATTGGAAGGGTTCAATCCCTGGTCGAGTCAAACCAAACAGACACTAAAAAAAATGTGACCTGATGCCTTGCTGCTTTGACACTGAGCGTTAAAGAGGAAGTGTTTTAGAGTGTTTTCAAATATGTTTTAGTGTTGTGGACCGTTTTATAGTATTTTAGTGTTTTATAATATGCTTTAGTGTGTTTTGGAGATTTTCAGAGTGTTTTGGAGTGTTTTAGAGTTTTCTAATATGCTTTGGACATAATAGCATATTGGATTATAGTCATTGGCACACAATGTCTGAGCAAAATGTGACAACCTCATACATACATGTGTACTGTATTGAATAGACAATAAAATACAAGTAAAACACACTCAAACATAGTGTGGCAAAAGTAAGGTCTGGGAGACTTTGTATCTTTCATTCCTGGCCTGTTAATATAGACAGCATGTTAGTACTACAGGTGACCTGTCTGACACATGTCCTTTGCAGGCAGGTAAACAGTCTCTGAAGGGGGACTTGAACAGGGACACTGCAAAGTCCAGGCACAGGTTGTCTTCACCCATGAAGTGAGGGCAGTGATAATACGTTTAGTACATCCATGACCCTTGTTATATACTTAGGAAAGTCACCAAGAGACAACAAAAATAATACTTACACTATTCATATATACATATTCATACTCTTATATAGAGTAAAGTTAAATTAGAGATTTTGAAAGAGGAGAGGCACTGTGATACAATATGCTTTTTATTTGTTTTTTAAAGCTAAACTTGATTTTCTCCTGAGTAACCTCCGGTGGCAGAACATTAACATAATGTAGAAGGCCCAAAGTCACTACTGTAGTAGGTGGAAAGGAAGCTGGAATATGAGGAAATCAATCTAGGAAAGGAGAGGAAAGGAATCTAGGGTAGGAGAGTGGGTAAGGAAAGGAGGGAAGGAAGCAAGGAAAGAAAGATGGATCTAGGGAATGGATCAAGGAACAGAAGCTAGGAAAGAAGGAAGGGAAAGGGAGTTAGAAATGTATAGGAGGAAAGAGACCTACTGTAGAAAAGAAGGAAAGGGATTGAGGAAAGGAAGAAAGGAAGCTAGGATACCAAACAGATGCATTTCTAAAAGTAACTGTGATATATTCAGTTGTATCTTATTTTTATGAGAACTGGATTCCACATCGAAAAATCTGTACAAAGTGATTTATAAAACACAACTCAAAAATATGTGAGGACACTCACAAATAAGTGGAGCAATTCACAAGTGTGAGTCAACTCACAAATGTAATGTAAGTCACAAATATGTAAATATGTCAAATGCAGGTCACAAATGTAAACTGTGGAGTCACAAATGTTGTCATAGTTACAAAAACATATTTGACCACTGTGTTTGCAAAGTAAGAAATATGTTAGTAAAATGTTCTGTGTTAACCATAAAAAAAACAGTCTTACATAATTTGTTTGTGTTAATGAGGATTGGCTTTTGGATCATGACATATGTTTGTTAAACTACATGGGCATATTTACAAACTGATTTGTATTTGAAAGTGCCATTCTATATTTGCACAACACCTGTTTTGTTTGTGACTCACTACTTACAGTTGAAGTCGGAAGTTTACATACACCTTAGCCAAATACATTTAAACTTAGTAAAAATTCCCTGTCTTAGGTCGGTGAGTGTTCGGAAAGTATTCAGAAATATTTGCAAATATATAATAAAAAAAGGAAATATAAGATTTACGGGACACCTCTACAACATCTGGTGAAATTGCAGAGCGCCAAATACAAATTAAATTGCTATAAATATTTAATTTGTATAAAATCTCAAGTGTAATATATCAAAATAAAGTTTAACTTGTTGTTAGTCCAGCCGCCATGTCAGATTTCAAAAAGGCTTTACGGCGAAAGCATACCATGCGATTATCTGAGGACAGCGCCCCGCATACCAACACATGAAAAACATATTTCAACCAGGCAGGTGTGCCACGAAAGTCAGAAATAGCGCTATAATTAATGCCTTACCTTTGATGATCTTCTTCTGTTGGCACTCCAAAAGGTCCCAGATACAAAATGAATCCCAAACGTTACTAATAAACTTCTCCAAACAAGTCAAACAACGTTTATAATCAAACCTTAGGTACCCTAATACGTAAATAAACTATACAATTTAAGACGGGGAATAGTATGTTCATTACCGGAGATAAATAAGAATGAAAAAATCCCCTTTGAATCAGATGTTGTTATCTGGAAGGAGAAAAACATGCTACTTCTACTTTTGTCTATGAAATGTCTTCCACAACGACTAGCTACATTTATTTGTTTCACTACACATTTATTTTGGGATTACAATGAGGATGATATGATGGTATGTCTCCACTTGCCTGACTGAGCAGTGAGGTCATTCCTAAAAAAAAGGTGTTCGATCAAATACAAAGTTATTTTACAAAGACAAAAAATGAACAACAGACTTTCAGCATACTTGTAGAGATGGCCACTCAACAAGCTCAGCACTGACAGAAATGACTGATGACTGGCTGATAGAAATTGATAGTAAGAAGTTAGACCTCAGCGCAGCCTTTGATGTCATTGATCATTAATCTATTGGTATGGATTTGCATCCTCTGCCTTATTATGGATTGAGAGTCACCTATCTAATAGAACCCAGAGTCACCTATCTAATAGAACCCAGAGTCACCTATCTAATAGAACCCAGAGTCACCTATCTAATAGAACACAGAGTCACCTATCTAATAGAACACAGAGTCACCTATCTAATAGAACACAGAGTCACCTATCTAATAGAACCCAGAGTCACCTATCTAATAGAACCCAGAGTCACCTATCTAATAGAACCCAGAGGGATTATTGAGAGTCACCTATCTAATAGGACCCAGAGTCACCTATCTAATAGGACCCAGAGTCACCTATCTAATAGGACCCAGAGTCACCTATCTAATAGGACCTAGAGTCACCTATCTAATAGGACCCAGAGTCACCTATCTAATAGGACCCAGAGTCACCTATCTAATAGGACCCAGAGTCACCTATCTAATAGGACCCAGAGTCACCTATCTAATAGGACCCAGAGTCACCTATCTAATAGAACCCAGAGTTACCTATCTAATAGAACCCAGAGGGTTTTCGTTAATGGAGGCTGACCATAACATAAGCACACATCCTATGATACAGGCTAGAGAACAACAACAGCAGGTCAGCAACAACAGGTTTCCTTTCCAACTCACCACAAAGTCACTACCATAGAAATATCATGAATAGAACGGGTGTCCCCATTGAAGTAAATTATGTGCATTTTCTCAGGTCAGACGGCTGTCTACACTGATCTGTGTGATAGCAAACTCTCAGGGGTTAGCTAAAAATAAGGTTAGTCACAATAAGCTATCCTAGCATTCGAAAATGTTACCAAGGCAACGATTTTTACCATGTCAGCTCAGGGATTTGATCTTGCAACCTTTTGGTTACAAGTCCAAAGCTTTAACCACTAGGATAACTTCCACCCCAAAGTATTCAATGCTGAATACCTCCACTAGCTAGCCAGTGTAATGAACATTTTGCTGATAGCAAAAAAAGTTTTCATTATATGACAGTTTATGTGCTGATGTGATTAGTTCTGCAGCACGCTGACAGCTCTAGCTGTGACTGTTATCACGTTGGCCAAATGTAGCGAGTCACAGTGCCAACTGTCAGATACAAGCTGATTTCTGACAACAGTCCATTATCTTTGGTGCTGTACAACTTCATCAACAAGCTGGCAAACAAGCTACTGTAAGGGCCATTCAAATAAGCTTGCTCTAGGCTGCTAGTTGGAGTCAGTCAGTTTGCTCAACTGATCGAGCTGATAGAGCATGGTTTGCAGTACTAGCAAGTGCGTCATAGCTACGGAGGTATAGAGTACCACAACATGCGTTTATTGTAAGTGTTTCCAAAAACCCACATGGGAAAAATGAATGGTGGAAAAACGCTTGTATCCATTTCCCTGTTTGACCGTTAGGTGTTATGGGTATTATGACACCTCCACTGTGGGGATCTATGGGTAGCTGTAGCCAGAGGTACAAGAAGCTAAGCGAGAGGGATCACTGAGCCCAAAATCTGCCTTCTCCAGCAAGTGTCTTTTTGTTTTGTTTTTCAGTCACCAAGCGAGGAGTTTTTGTATGGAGGTCAATGAGAGAGTGTCAAATTTGGTTAACAAATAGTTTCATGGCCTTATTTGCTACGTGTGGCTTATTTGTTCAAAAAGAAGTTTCGTAATGCTTAGGTTATTACCAGTGTACTGATATAAGTAGGACGGGCATGTGACATCCCTGCAACTTGGGGACAAACACTTTAGAGAGCCCTGTAATATCCTGCTGGGATATATTATGGTCAGTATGATTACTAGACTATCACATGCTGCATCCCTGACATAAAGGTCTCCTAAGTTTACGTCAAGTGCACATACATTACTTTTGGGTTGAGATGGTGAGAAATAAACAAGTCAATTCAATATTCGTTGTCAATCCCTTTCCTTTAATTAGACACTAAGAGTGACAGTCAAGTGGAAATGGAACATGGTGTCAGAAAGAAACTCATAATCAAAATAATAAAATGAGAATCATCGGGCTTTCCAATACAGAGGATGGATTGGGATTCATCAAACTTACCTGGCTCGTGGAGAAAGTTTCAACAGCATGTCGAACTAATGTTCTCTGGATTGTTACGTGCTAAGAACGAGATGGAGAAGTGCAGCTATCTCCTGTTGTGGATTGGGGGAAAATGACGAGATGTATTTAATACGTGGACACTTACAAACACAGAGGCAAAGATAGTGAAAACGTATTATGACAAGTTTGAGGAATATGTCATAAAAGTTTCAAGAAAATCTCCATGGAGTTAGCAAGTCCTTTGAGTATTTTGTTATCCAGGTAAAGTTGACAGTTAAAGACTGTAACTATCCAAACAGTGACGAGATGGTTAAAGATCGGATTGTTTTTGCTACGAACTCACATGAAGTGCATGAAAAGCTATTGAGTCATGGCTCATCAGATTTGACTTTGGAAAAGGACATAGACATTGTCACGCTCTGACCTTAGATATCTCTGTTTTCTTTATATTTTGGTTAGGTCAGGGTGTGACGATGGTGGGTATGCTAGTTTTTGTATTGTCTAGGGTTTTTGTATTGTCTAGGGTTTTTGTATGTCTATGGGTTTTGTAGGTCTAGGTATTTGTATGTCTGTGGTGGCCTGATATGGTTCCCAATCAGAGGGAGCTGTTTATCGTTATCTCTGATTGGTAGCCAATTTCCCTTTTGTGTTTGTAGGTTCTTGTCTATGTGTAGTTGTCTGTCAGCACTCATTTGTTTAGCGTCACGTGTCATTTTGTTATTTTGTTCAGTGTTCATTCTTATAATAATAAAGAATGTACTCGTACCACGCTGCGCCTTGGTCTCCTTCGTACGACGAACGTGACAGACATTGCACGCTCATCCAACTGTACAGAGACTCTGACACGAGATCACGTTGGAGAGTAACCACGGAAACAATGGAGAACCAAACTCTAAAAGAAAACTAAGAGACTCTTCGACTGACACGGATTGCTTATATTTACCCCCTGTAGGGTAAGCGTGGAAACCAAACTGCTAAAATCTGTAAATGATCAATTAGACATGTTGGAGTTAGTTCAGAAAGATATACAGTACCAGTCAAAAGTTTGGACACACCTACTCATTCAAGGGTTTATCTTTATTTTGACTATTTCCTATATCGTAGAATAATAGTGAAGACATCAAAACTATGACATAACACATATGGAATCATGTAGTAACCAAAAAAGTTTTAAACAAATAAAAATATATTTGATGTTCTTCAAAGTAGCCACCTTTTGCCTTGATGACAGCTTTGCACACTCTCAGCATTCTCTCAACAAGCTTCACCTGCAATGCTTTTCCAACAGTCTTGAAGGAGTTCTCACATATGCTGGGCTCTTGTTGGCTGCTTTCCTTCACTCTGCGATCAAACTCATCCCAAACCATCTCAACTGGGTTGAAGTGATTGTGGAGGCCAGGTCATCTGATGCAGCACTCAATCACTCTCCTTCTTGGTCAAATAGCAGTTACACAGCCTGGAGGTGTGTTTTGGGTCATTGTTCTGTTGAAAATAAATGATAGGATGGCGTATCGCTGCAGAAGACACTCTTTATATGTTAATTGCTGAATCTCAGTTTGCCATGTGTGTTTTATGGTTTTGTTTTGTTAGTTTAGGGAAATATGTGGTACATTCTTGGTGTATTATATTTCTTAACCACAAGGGTTTGACGTTGAGTAATTTTTCAGGTTCATTTGATATATTTCAATGCTAAAATGGATGACAGTTTATTCTGATGTTGTGAATATGAGATTACACATGGAAACAATTTATTTGTATTATAGTAAATTAGGAATTATTAGAAATTGTTAAATCCACTATACGATCACAATGACTTTGATAAACATTTCAATTGTTATTTTCTTAGTATATTATACAGCAGAATTATGGAGAATTACTGTGGTAGTGCTAATTATATCCCGTTGACTACTCATCAGTCATCCATACTGTGTGTGTCCCACGATTGCAGCTTTGGAAATAAATGAACTATCCATCCATTACTCTTTCCTGTGTTGACTAACTGACCTGAGGGACAGGACCAGGAAAGTCACACTCTGGTAATCCATGACTGTGCCTTGAATTCTAAATACATCACAGACAGTGTCAGCAGCAAGCACCCCCACACCATCACACCTCCTCCTCCATGCTTCACGGTGGAAACCACACATGCAGAGATCATCCATTCACCTACTCTGCATCTCACAAAGACACGGTAGTTGGACCAAAGGACAGGTTTCCACCGGTCTATTATCCATTGCCCAAGTTTCATGGCCCAAGGGCTGTCAGATTATTAATGACCACACTGATTATCCAATGGGCTGTCAGGTTATTAATGACCACACTGATTATCCAATGGGCTTTCAGGTTATTAATGACCACACTGATTATCCAATGGGCTGTCAGGTTATTAATGACCACACTGATTATCCAATGGGCTGTCAGGTTATTAATGACCACACTGATTATCCAACGGGCTGTCAGGTTATTAATGACCACACTGATTATCTAATGGGCTGTCAGGTTATTAATGACCACACTGATTATCTATTGGGCTGTCAGGTTATTAATGACCACACTGATTATCCAATGGGCTGTCAGGTTATTAATGACCACACTGATTATCCAATGGGCTGTCAGGTTATTAATGACCACACTGATTATCCAATGGGCTGTCAGGTTATTAATGACCACACTGATTATCCAATGGGCTGTCAGGTTATTAATGACCACACTGATTATCCAATGGGCTGTCAGGTTATTAATGACCACTGATTATCCAATGGGCTGTCAGGTTATTAATGACCACACTGTGATTATCCAATGGGCTGTCAGGTTATTAATGACCACACTGATTATCTAATGGGCTGTCAGGTTATTAATGACCACACTGATTATCCAATGGGCTGTCAGGTTATTAATGACCACACTGATTATCTAATGGGCTGTCAGGTTATTAATGACCACACTGATTATCTATTGGGCTGTCAGGTTATTAATGACCACACTGATTATCCAATGGGCTGTCAGGTTATTAATGACCACACTGATTATCCAATGGGCTGTCAGGTTATTAATGACCACACTGATTATCCAATGGGCTGTCAGGTTATTAATGACCACACTGATTATCTAATGGGCTGTCAGGTTATTAATGACCACACTGATTATCTATTGGGCTGTCAGGTTATTAATGACCACACTGATTATCCAATGGGCTGTCAGGTTATTAATGACCACACTGATTATCTAATGGGCTGTCAGGTTATTAATGACCACACTGATTATCCAATGGGCTGTCAGGTTATTAATGACCACACTGATTATCCAATGGGCTGTCAGGTTATTAATGACCACACTGATTATCTAATGGGCTGTCAGGTTATTAATGACCACACTGATTATCTATTGGGCTGTCAGGTTATTAATGACCACACTGATTATCCAATGGGCTGTCAGGTTATTAATGACCACACTGATTATCTAATGGGCTGTCAGGTTATTAATGACCACACTGATTATCAATGGGCTGTCAGGTTATTAATGACCACACTGATTATCCAATGGGCTGTCAGGTTATTAATGACCACACTGATTATCCAATGGGCTGTCAGGTTATTAATGACCACACTGATTATCCAATGGGCTGTCAGGTTATTAATGACCACACTGATTATCCAATGGGCTGTCAGGTTATTAATGACCACACTGATTATCTAATGGGCTGTCAGGTTATTAATGACCACACTGATTATCCAATGGGCTGTCAGGTTATTAATGACCACACTGATTATCCAATGGGCTGTCAGGTTATTAATGACCACACTGATTATCCAATGGGCTGTCAGGTTATTAATGACCACACTGATTATCCAATGGGCTGTCACGTTTTGACCACACTGATTATCCAATGGGCTGTCAGGTTTTTAATGACCACACTGATTATCCAATGGGCTGTCACGTTTTGACCACACTGATTATCCAATGGGCTGTCACGTTTTTAATGACCACTGATTATCCAATGGTCTGTCATGCTATTAATGACCACACTGTGATTACCCAATGGTCTGTCACCTTGTTAATGACCACACTGTGGGTCATTAATAACATTAATAATTACCTTGCTTGAATGATGTCAAATTCATGCTTTTCATGCTTTTCTCCTTCCAGAAACCAACAGCTGTTTCAAAGGGGGTGAGGTGGAGTTTAATATATATCCTTCCTGTTTGGCCCTGTCCGGGGGTGTCCTCGGATGGGGCCACAGTGTCTCCTGACCCCTCCTGTCTCAGCCTCCAGTATTTATGCTGCAGTAGTTTATGTGTCGGGGGGCTAGGGTCAGTTTGTTATATCTGGAGTACTTCTCCTGTCCTATTCGGTGTCCTGTGTGAATCTAAGTGTGCGTTCTCTAATTCTCTCCTTCTCTCTTTCTTTCTCTCTCTCGGAGGACCTGAGCCCTAGGACCATGCCCCAGGACTACCTGACATGATGACTCCTTGCTGTCCCCAGTCCACCTGGCCGTGCTGCTGCTCCAGTTTCAACTGTTCTGCCTTATTATTATTCGACCATGCTGGTCATTTATGAACATTTGAACTTCTTGGCCATGTTCTGTTATAATCTCCACCCGGCACAGACAGAAGAAGACTGGCCACCCCACATATGCTCTCTCTAATTCTCTCTTTCTTTCTCTCTCTCGGAGGACCTGAGCCCTAGGACCATGCCCCAGGACTACCTGACATGATGACTCCTTGCTGTCCCCAGTCCACCTGACCGTGCTGCTGCTCCAGTTTCAACTGTTCTGCCTTATTATTATTCGACCATGCTGGTCATTTATGAACATTTGAACATCTTGGCCATGTTCTGTTATAATCTCCACCCGGCACAGCCAGAAGAGAACTGGCCACCCCACATAGCCTGGTTCCTCTCTAGGTTTCTTCCTAGGTTTTGGCCTTTCTAGGGAGTTTTTCCTAGCCACCGTGCTTCTACACCTGCATTGCTTGCTGTTTGGGGTTTTAGGCTGGGTTTCTATACAGCACTTTGAGATATCAGCTGATGTACGAAGGGCTATATAAATAAATTTGATTTGATTTGAAAACACTTCCATGCTAGAAGCTGAAAGGATACTCTTGTGAATCCTCTGCTGAAGTAGGTAATCAATGAGGAGAGCAGACTCCTCCTTTACCTACTAATAAATGAACACTCTACTCAACCTCTCAACCACTCATTGGTTTCCCCGTCACTAAGATACATTTTATTCACTGGGAGATTCTCATTTGGCCAAAAGTCTGTCCTCTCCTCGACTCCTGTGTAAGTCGTTCCAATTGTCATACTTGAACAAAGTAAAGATACCTTAATAGAAAATGACTGAAGTAAAATCGAAAGTCACCCAGTAAAATACTACTTGAGTAAAAGTCTAAATGTATTTGGTTTAAAATATACTTATTTATCAAAAGTAAATGTAATTTCTGAAATATACTTAAGTATAAATCATTTCTTATTCCTTATATCAAGCCAACCAGACGGAAGGTACAGTATATATTTACTTTTGTCTTTGGGATAAACAGCACACTCCAAAACTCAGACATCATTTACAAATAGTGAGTTGGCCAGCGCAGAGGCAGTGGGGAAAAGTTCTCTTCATAAGTGTGTGAAGTTGACCATTTCCATGTGCTGCTAAGCATTCAACATTTCATCAGTACTTTGGGGTGTCAGGGAAAATGTATGGAGTAAAAATGCATTATGTTATTTGGGAATCAAGTCAAATCAAATTATATTGGTCACATACACATGGATAACAGATGTTAATGCAAGTGTAGCGAAATGCTTGTGCTTCTAATTCTGACCGTGCAGTAATAACTCACAAGTTTTTTTGTTTTACCTTTATTTAACCAGGCAAGTCAGTTAAGAACACATTCTTATTTTCAATGACGGCCTGGGAACAGTGGGTTAACTGCCTGTTCAGGGGCAGAATGACAGATTTGTACCTTGTCAGCTCAGGGGTTTGAACTCACAACCTTCTGGTTACTAGTCCAACACTCTAACCACTAAGCTACGCTGCCACCCAACAATTTCACAACAACTACCTTATACACACACAAGTGTAAAGTAATGATTAAGAATATGTACATTTAAATATATGGATGAGCGATGGCTGAACGGCATATGCAAGATGCAGTAGATGGTATAGAGTACAGTATATACATGTGAGATGAGTAATGTATGGTATGTAAACATTATATAAAGTGGCATTGTTGACTAGTGATACATTTATTACATCCAATTATTAATTATTAAAGTGCCTGGAGACTGAGTCTGTATGTTGGCAACAGCCACTCAATGTAGTGATTGCTGTTTAACAGTCTGATGGCCTTGAGATAGAAGCTGTTTTTCAGTCTCTCGGTCCCAGCTTTGATGGAAATGTACTGACCTCACCTTCTGGATGATAGCGGGGTGAACAGGCAGTGGCTCAGGTGGTTGATGTCCTTGATGTCCTTGACTGTCTCCTGTGACATCGGGTGGTGTAGGTGTCTTGAAGAGCAGGTAGTTTGCCCTCGGTGATGCATTGTGCAGACCTCACTACCCTCTGGAGAGCCTTGCGGTTATGGGAGGAGCAGTTGCCGTGCCAGGGGGTGATACAGCCCGACAGGATGCTCTCAATTGTGCATCTGTACAAGTTTGTGAGTGTTTTGGGTGACAAGCCAAATTTCTTCAGCCTCCTGAGGTAGAGGCGCTGTTGCACCTTCTTCACCACGCTGTCTGTGTGGGTGGACCATTTCAGTGTAGTTAAATTAAAGTTTAAAAGCAATGAGTGCAACATAGCGGTCATAATGACATTGATGGCAAAATGTTTCAGCTAGTAAAAAAATAGTAAACCTGGACTATGGACTTGCCAGCATTCGGTCAGGACTCATGCCACATAAGTGAGGGAAAGTGGTCATCCACTGTACAGAGAAACAGGCTACAGTAACCTAACCATAATGCATCCATTAACGTAACACAGTAGCCTGTGACACAGCACAGGCAATGAAAGATCATTAACACCATTAGTACCAGCATTACAAGTTACTACAATCATATACAGCTCTGGAAAGATTTGAGACCACTCCAAATTTATTCCACAGCTGTATTAATGTAGCCTACTGATACACTAATGATAGTATGATAATAGAAGCAGCAGCAACACTAGAGCTTCAGGTGCTCCTGTATTAATGTAGCCTACTGATTGTTAGTGTTTAATTATTGGAGAGTTGAGACCAAATCATGGACGCTGGACAGAGTGGATTTCAGTTGTAACAAAAGACAGTTTTAATGAGTCAAAGATATCTTGTCCCGCAGTTTTACGTGCACGGATCTAGTTCATATAACTCGGCAAGGAGTCAGGTGAAAAAGAGGCCTTATACAAAGGTTACATTCATTCTTTATACATATAATAAAGTAGGTGGAGTCTTGTCGTTTTGGTCTTCTGACTGGTCACAAAGAGTTGGAGGCGGGCCTTGCTCTAGCCAGAGCGGGCCCCATTGGTGCATAGCAGAGTCTTGTTCTCTGAGCTCCCTTTGACCTGGACTGAGATGGGGGTAAGGTGTGTGTGTTCATGCAAGAAAGTATTTGTGTGTCAGGAAATCTGATACAGGAGAGCAGAGGGGGTCGTGAAAGAAGAGAACAGAGGGGGTCAGTTTTATGGCTGGGTGTATGTGTTCTTGCGATGGAATGTCTTTGTTTCCTGGGGTGGTAAGACAACAGAGCTGAGGGGATAGTGTTAGGGGGGGGTAGTTTTATTGCAGGGAGAGTGACCTGGTTCCTGTTTTAGCAGGGGTATGTGAAATGACTTGAGTCAGGCGGTTTGGCTTGGCGCTGTATAATATATGAGCTATGTGTATGAATGTTTACATACATATATATATATATGACACTGATACACTAATGATAGTGAGTATGATAATAGAAGCAGCAGCAGCACTTCAGGTGCTCCTGCAGAACGTGGAGATGGTCAGTTCAGAGACAGACTCAGAGCAGGAACCTTCAGGTACAACTGAAGAGCACAAACCTAAACATGTAGTTTATGATTTTAATTCATATGTGCTTTATTTATGAGATTATAAGTAGGACTGTAATCAGGGGCAATACCTTGTACATTTGTATGTGCTATGATTGGTGTATTCCTAGAGAGTGAGGGTGCACCCATAGCCATATATTACCTTAAACTCAGTGTTCAGATAGGCTACTTGTTGGTAAGTCTCAAATGTTTGTATTTGTGGATAACTTTCTTCCCAGATGAACATAGTGGCCAAATTTCTAACTAGTTTGGTAACCGTTGCATCAAATAGGGTTAGCCTACAAAATTAGCGATCTGGTGGTTTGCATGAACAGGGTGGCCTGGGATGGAGTCAAATTCCCGGCCTGAATTATTGTTTCAGTCTGCCACTGGGGGGCGTGATACACCCAAAAGGGCCACGTTGTGACACTGTAAAAGGTAAATGTCGATTGGTAAAAAGCTTTGACGTAAGATCTCATCTAAGACCTCTGAGAAATCCTAAAACAATTCAGAAACATGAAGCCAGTCTGAGACCATCTTGCCGTAAAGCACGTTGTTTTAATTGATGCTATAAGGAAGTGAATACATGAGAGAAAGGGTGAGAGAACCAAGCAGACACAAGGTCATAGGTTACATTCTAACCATAATACTGTTCCATCTAGTGACTGTAGCCGTAGCTGTAGGTGTAGTAGACGGTGCTTTTCTTCAGCTGGCAGATCTCAGTGTGTGTTCCTGGGCGGATGGTGGTGGTGCAGGTTCCCATGTGGCGATCTGGTCCGATGACATCATCCCACACCTAATCATAATAACAATAGTAGTAAAAAAAAAATCAATCTTCCTCCTCATCTTCATCATCATAATAATAATTGATGGGATTTACATAGTGATTTTCCAGTGCTCAAAACGCTTTGCATAGTAAGGTGGGAAACTCACCTCCAGTGTCAGGACAGAGTTGGGAAGGATGTTTGCGAAGTTGAACTGGTCGGGCCAGGTGGGGTTTTCTTGTTTCTTCAGAATGCTGCTCTTGCCATGAAAGGATGAGCCGCACCACACCTGAGGAAGATAATGTTGTCAATAGACTTTATTAAACTTTTTGTTCAAGTATTATTGTGCATTAAATAGTAAATTATGCTAATGTACAGTTGGCTCACTTGAATGAGGAACCAGTATATGTACATTATAATTCATTAATTCATTTTTCTTTTACTATTACTTCACCTAACAAGTAACAAGCCAATCACTGACATTTCATGATGTCTGTCCTGTCTGTAACATCACTGTACTTCTGTTTTATCTCCCCACCTGACAGTTTGTTGTTGTAAATAAGAATGTTTTATTAACTGACTGTTCAGGTTAAATAAAGAAGAAATAAATGAATCAATTCACCTTGACGTAGGGGTCTGGTTTTGAGAAAAAGCGTCCTTTCAGGTTGGAGGCACGAATATCATACACTCTGATGGGGCCGTCATGCAGGTCACAGTGTACAAGAGCCAGGGTGCATAGCACCAGCAGTCCCAGGGACAGAGAGAGAGAGGCCATGGTACACTGTCTGGGAGAGAGGAGAGGGGTGGTGACAGGAGGGGAAGATAAACATGTCATAAGAGCTTGAAACTAACACCTCAAACTGTATTCAGAGAAGAGTCAAAAATTGAGCTGAAAGTTCAGGATATATTATCAGTGTTAAGAGATTAGTCAGTGGAAGAAGAGAGAGAGATCAATGGACAGAGAGAGAGAGAGAGAGAGAGAGAGAGACGGACAGAGAGAGAGACACGTACAGAGAGAGAGAGAGACGGACAGAGAGAGAGAGAGACGGACAGAGAGAGCGAGAGAGACGGACAGAGAGAGAGAGAGAGATACGGACAGAGAGAGCGAGAGATACGGACAGAGAGAGCGAGAGAGACGGACAGAGAGAGCGAGAGAGACAGACAGAGAGAGCGAGAGAGACGGACAGAGAGAGCGAGAGAGACAGACAGAGAGAGCGAGAGAGACAGACAGAGAGACGGACGGACGGAGAGAGAGAGAGAAATAAATTGAAGATGCACAAGAACAATCCTGAATCAGCATAAATACAAGCTCTTATTCAATTGCAGAATTTGATTAAAAAACAAGCATATCCAGGATGGAGGGAGATGACACTTGATACAGAAACTAATGGTTTTACACATTCAGTTCTGACAGTAAACCTGTCTGAGAAGTCATCCAGTGTACTCAACCAAACTGACACTTCATTTCTATATCTGCCAATCTAAAAGTGCTTTAAGGAACGCCACTCACTGTCTGCAGTCGACTGAATCCCAACCACAGTCTACAGAGATAAGACAGGTAAGATGGATGCCCAGAGAGAGAGAGAGAGAGAGCGAGAGAGGTAGTAGAACAGCACCACAATCAACAGATCATGTCTTACGTGGATATTCTTGAGCTGTACGTCTGTCTTCTCTAGTCACCCAACTGCTGATGGTCCTTACTGTGCCATCTAGCTGTTTATAAAGATCTCAGCCCCCCCCCCACCCACCCAGGTGGTATGTTGACCCACAGGTGGTATGCAGGACTACTTAACCAATGAGAACACACCTTATATTACCACGAGACGTATGGAAGCCTATAAGGTGTAACAACAAATTCTGATACTATTTGTTCAATCAGCATTTCAGATACTATTCCAGATAATGTCAAAAGGCCAGCCCAGTGAATCAACAGTTAGGTGAGGGAGAGGACATTACTAAGGGTGGAGATGGTAAATAGTACTGCATAGAATCTGTATTTCTTCAGTAATACCATTAGTCATTATATACAGTGCATTCAGAAAGTATTCAAACACCTTGACTTTTTCTACATTTTGTTTCTTTACGGCCTTATTCTCAAATTCATTAAAATTCATTAAAACAAGTATATCTTATCAATCTACACACATTACCTCATAATGACAAAGATAAAACAGATTTTTTTTTTTTATTTGACCAAATGTATTTAAAATATTAAACAGAAATATTCAGACTCTTTGCTATGAGACTCGAAATTGAGCTCAGGTACATTCTGTTGCCATTGATCATTTTTTATTTATTTTACCTTACTAGGCAAGTCAGTTAAGAACAAATTCTTATTTTCAATGACGGCCTAGGAACAGTGGGTTAACTGCCTGTTCAGGGGCAGAACGACAGATTTGTACCTTGTCAGCTAGGGGGTTTGAACTTGCAACCTTCCGGTTACTAGTCCAACGCTCTAGCCACTAGGCTACCCTGCCGCCCCTTGAGATGTTTCTACAACTTAATTGTAGTACACCTGAGGTAATTTCAATTGATTGGACATGATTTGGTAAGGCACACCCCTGTCTATATAAAGTTGACTGTGTATGTCAGAGCAAAAATCAAGCCATAAGATGGAAGAAATTGTCCATAGAGCTCTGAGACAGGATTGTGTTGACCATAAATCACATTTAAGATTCCTGGCGCTGAGACTATACACCTTGACTTTCCAGGACACACATCAGCAGCAGGCCCAAGGACAAAGAGAGAGAGAGAGGACATGGCTCACAGCAAGGGCAGGATGGAAGAAGGACAACTAGGAGAGAGAAGAGGACATGGCTCACAGCAAGGGCAGGATGGAAGAAGGACAACTAGGAGAGAGAGAGGAGGACATGGCTCACAGCAAGGGCAGGATGGAAGAAGGACAACTAGGAGAGAGAGGAGGACATGGCTCACGGCAAGGGCATGATGGAAGAAGGACAACTAGGAGAGAGAGGAGGACATGGCTCACGGCAAGGGCAGGATGGAAGAAGGACAACTAGGAGAGAGAGGAGGACATGGCTCACGGCAAGGGCAGGATGGAAGAAGGACAACTAGGAGAGAGAGGAGGACATGGCTCACAGCAAGGGCAGGATGGAAGAAGGACAACTAGGAGAGAGAGGAGGACATGGCTCACAGCAAGGGCAGGATGGTAGAAGGACAACTAGGAGAGAGAGGAGGACATGGCTCACAGCAAGGGCAGGATGGAAGAAGGACAACTAGGAGAGAGAGGAGGACATGGCTCACAGCAAGGGCAGGATGGAAGAAGGACAACTAGGAGAGAGAGGAGGACATGGCTCACAGCAAGGGCAGGATGGAAGAAGGACAACTAGGAGAGAGAGAGGAGGACATGGCTCACAGCAAGGGCAGGATGGAAGAAGGACAACTAGGAGAGAGAGGAGGACATGGCTCACGGCAAGGGCAGGATGGAAGAAGGACAACTAGGAGAGAGAGGAGGACATGGCTCACAGCAAGGGCAGGATGGAAGAAGGACAACTAGGAGAGAGAGGAGGACATGGCTCACGGCAAGGGCAGGATGGAAGAAGGACAACTAGGAGAGAGAGGAGGACATGGCTCACAGCAAGGGCAGGATGGAAGAAGGACAACTAGGAGAGAGAGGAGGACATGGCTCACAGCAAGGGCAGGATGGAAGAAGGACAACTAGGAGAGAGAGAGGAGGACATGGCTCACAGCAAGGGCAGGATGGAAGAAGGACAACTAGGAAAGAAAGAATTTTCCAACTTCAGTCCTCAAGTTCCCCCGACAGCACACATTTTTGTTGTATCCCAGGACAAAAACACCTGATTCAATGTGTCAAGGACTCAACGGAAGCACTAGGAGAGAAAGAGTGAGACAGAGACAGAGACAGAGAGAATGAGAGAGAGAACGAGTGAGAGAGAGAAAGAGAGAGATTTCTATCAAAATCTTGAAAATATACTGAACAAAAATAAACACAACATGCAACCATTTCATAAGATTTCACTGGTTGTTCTCTGTTTTTAATGATCAGATTTTGTCTTCTGATAGTTGCTTCAGTGTCACATCCTGACCATAGAGAGTCCTTATTTTCTATGGTAGAGTAGGTCAGGGCATGACTGGGTGGTTAGTCTAGTTTATTATTTCTATGTTGGGTTCTAGGTTTGCTCTCATCCTTCTAGACCTATCGGCTGCCTTCGATACTGTGAACCATCAGATCCTCCTCTCCACCCTCTCCGAGTTGGGCATCTCCGGCGCGGCCCACGCTTGGATTGCGTCCTACCTGACAGGTCGCTCCTACCAGGTGGCGTGGCGAGAATCTGTCTCCTCACCACGTGCTCTCACCACTGGCGTCCCCCAGGGCTCTGTTCTAGGCCCTCTCCTATTCTCGCTATACACCAAGTCACTTGGCTCTGTCATAACCTCACATGGTCTCTCCTATCATTGCTATGCAGACGACACACAATTAATCTTCTCCTTTCCCCCTTCTGATGACCAGGTGGCGAATCGCATCTCTGCATGTCTGGCAGACATATCAGTGTGGATGATGGATCACCACCTCAAGCTGAACCTCGGCAAGACGGAGCTGCTCTTCCTCCCGGGGAAGGACTGCCCGTTCCATGATCTCGCCATCACGGTTGACAACCCCATTGTGTCCTCCTCCCAGAGCGCTAAGAACCTTGGCGTGATCCTGGACAACACCCTGTCGTTCTCAACTAACATCAAGGCGGTGGCCCGTTCTTGTAGGTTCATGCTCTACAACATCCGCAGAGTACGACCCTGCCTCACACAGGAAGCAGCGCAGGTCCTAATCCAGGCACATGTCATCTCCCGTCTGGATTACTGCAACTCGCTGTTGGCTGGGCTCCCTGCCTGTGCCATTAAACCCCTACAACTCATCCAGAATGCCGCAGCCCGTCTGGTGTTCAACCTTCCCAAGTTCTCTCACGTCACCCCGCTCCTCCGCTCTCTCCACTGGCTTCCAGTTGAAGCTCGCATCCGCTACAAGACCATGGTGCTTGCCTACGGAGCTGTGAGGGGAACGGCACCTCAGTACCTCCAGGCTCTGATCAGGCCCTACACCCAAACAAGGGCACTGCGTTCATCCACCTCTGGCCTGCTCGCCTCCCTACCACTGAGGAAGTACAGTTCCCGCGCAGCCCAGTCAAAACTGTTCGCTGCTCTGGCCCCCCAATGGTGGAACAAACTCCCTCACGACGCCAGGACAGCGGAGTCAATCACCACCTTCCGGAGACACCTGAAACCCCACCTCTTTCAGGAATACCTAGGATAGGATAAAGTAATCCTTCTCACCCCCCCCCCCCTGAAAAATTTAGATGCACTATTGTAAAGTGGCTGTTCCACTGGATGTCTTAAGGTGAACGCACCAATTTGTAAGTCGCTCTGGATAAGAGCGTCTGCTAAATGACTTAAATGTAAATGTAAATGTTTGTTTTTCTATATTGGTGATTGTGTGTGTGATTCCCAATTAGAGGCAGCTGGTAATCGTTGTCTCTAATTGGGGATCATATTTAAGTAGCTGTTTTCCCCACCTGTGTTTGTGGGATATTGTTTTGAGTTAGTGCACGTAGAATCTCTGTTGTCACGGTTCATTGTTAGTTTATTGTTTATTTGTTTTTGTCTTTACTTAGTTTCACTTTCTAATAAATAATGTGGAACTCAACATCCGCTGTGCCTTGGTCTGACATTTATTCTAACGAATGTGACATTCAGAGTTGTTCAATGTAAAAAGTCTATAGGGTCCGTACTGTTTTTAAAGTCTGAATTATATACAGTTTCATATAAACTTTTAAAATTGGTATTAATAACATTGTTGTTTCTAATTACTAATCTTTTAAAATTATAACTAGAATGTACGTGTTTTCTGAGAGATTAAACATATTTACCAGGTTAAGTTGCCATTAACTAGTATGTTTTATTTGAGTTTAATCTGTAATGGTTGGCTCTCTTCAGAAGTAAATATTCAGCATTTTTATTTTCTTCTTTACCTTGTAAACATTTTTTCTGGTCTTTTTCTAACACAGTGATTTATTTTTCTCTGTATCAGGGGGCTGATTGTTCTATCATCTCTGTCTTTATTTGTAATGGTAAAGGTTAAAAAATGTATTGTTTTTAAGTATTTAATCAAATTCAGTTATGGAAGATACACTCTGTTCATTCTCCACATTTTGTCGATAATTGTATTTTCTGGAGTAATTAATCATGATACCGGAGAAAGATCTGATATCTCCCTGAAGCAATTTTTTATCCAGTAATTTGTTGAGAGCATTTTTTTTAAATAAAAAATGTAGTAAATTCTTGGATAGCTTTTCTTACTTTAATAAAAAAAGGAATAGTCTTTTGCAGTAATCTCCAGGTGTCCTACAAATTATTTTTATAGATGACATTTTTCAGCCTCTTTGGAGGCTCCTTAAGTCTGCCCGTTTTGTTACTATAGAGTCCTTGCAGAAAGAATTCAGACCCCTTGACTTTTTCCACATTTTGTTACGTTACAGATTACAGCCTTATTCTAAAATTGATTAAATAAAACGTGTTCCTCAGCAATCTACACACAATACCCCATTATGATAGTTTTAAAAAAAATAGAGAAAAAAGGGTTTTAGAAATGTTTGCAAAACAAAAATTCCTTATTTACATAAGTATTAAGACCTGTTATGTCAACAGAAGTAGTCCTACATACCACCTGGGGGTCATCATACCACCTGGGGTCATCATACCACCTGGCGGTCATCATACCACCTGGGGGTCATCATACCACCTGGGGGTCATCATACCACCTGTGGGTCATCATACCACCTGGGGGTCATCATACCACCTGGGGGTCATCATACCACCTGGGGGTCATCATACCACCTGTGGGTCATCATACCACCTGGGGTCATCATACCACCTGTGGGCCATCATACCACCTGTGGGCCATCATACCACCTGGGGGTCATCATACCACCTGTGGGTCATCATACCACCTGGGGGTCATCATACCACCTGTGGGTCATCATACCAGCGGTGGGTCATCATACCACCTGTGGGTCATCATACCACCTGGGGGTCATCATACCACCTGGGGGTCATCATACCACCTGGGGTTATCATACCACCTGTGGGTCATCATACCACCTGTGGGTCATCATACCACCTGGGGGTCGTCATACCACCTGTGGGTCGTCATATCACCTGTGGATCGTCATACCACCTGTGGGTCATCATACCACCTGTGGGTCATCATACCACCTGGGGGTCATCATACCACCTGGGGGTTATCATACCACCTGTGGGTCATCATACCACCTGTGGGTCATCATACCACTTGGGGGTCATCATACCACCTGTGGGTCGTCATACCACCTGTGGGTCATCATACCACCTGGGGGTCATCATACCACCTGTGGGTCATCATACCACCTGGGGTATCATACCACAGATGCACAATCGAGAGCATCCTGTCGGGCTGTATCACACAACGCATCATCGGGGTAAACTACCTGCCCTCCATGACACCTACAGCACCCGATGTCACAGGAAGGCCAAAAATATCATCAAGGACATCAACCACCCAAGCCACTGCCTGTTCACACCGCTACCACCCAGAAGGCGAGGTCAGTACAGGTATATCAAAGCTGGGACCGAGAGACTGAAAAACAGCTTCTATCTCAAGGCCATCAGGCTGCTAAACAGAAATCACTAACTCAGAGAGGCTGCTGCCTACATGGAGACCCAATCACTGGCCACTTTAATAAATTGATCACTAGTCACTATATACAATGCACTCTAAATAATTCCACTTGAAATCTTCTTAATAATCGGTGTCCCGCTAGTGGGATAATTTCCAGTGAAACTGATGGCCGCATAATTCAAATAAATTCAAATATTTATTATTGATTTTAAACATTTTGAAGTGTTGCTTCAATATATCCACAAAATTCTCCTACCTCATGATGCTATCTATTTTGTGAAGTGCACCAGTCCCTCCTGCAGTAAAGCAACCCCACAATATGATGCTGCCACGTCCGTGCTTCACGGATGGTCATTATGGTCATTATGGCCAAATAGACCAAAGGACATTCCTCCAAAAAGTACGATCTTTGTCCCCATGTGCAGTTGCAAACCATAGTCTGGCTTTTTATGGTGGTTTAAGAGCAGTGGCTTCTTCCTTGCTGAGCGATCTTTCAGGATATGTTGATATAGGACACGTTTTACTGTGGATATAGATAATTTTGTACCTGTTTCCTGCAGCATCTTCACAAGGTTCTTTGCTGTTGTTCTGGGATTGATTTGCACTTTTCTCTCCAAAGTACGTTCATCTCAAGGAGATGTGTCTCCTTCCTGGGCGGTATGACGGCTGCGTGGTCCCACGGCTGCGTGGTTCCATGGCATCCCATGGCGTTTATACTTGCGTACTATTGTTTGTACAAATGAACGTGGTACCTTCAGGCGTTTGGAAATTGCTCCCAAGGAGGAACCAGACTTGTGGAGGTCTACATTTTTTTCCTGAGGTCTTGGCTGATTTCTTTTGATTTTCCCATGATGTCAAGCAAAGAGAAACTGAGTTTGAAGGTAGGCCTTGAAGTACATCCACAGGTACACCTCCAATTGACTCAAATATTGTCAATTATCCTATCAGAAGCTTCTAAAGCCATGACATAATTTTCTGGATTTTTCCAAGCTGTTTAAAGGCACAGTCAACTTAGTGTATGTAAACTTTTGACCCACAGGAATTGTGATACAGTGAATTATAAGTGAAATAATCTGTCTGCAAACAATTTTTGGAATAATTACTTGTGTCATGCACAAAGTAGATGTCCTAACCGACTTGCCAAAATTATAGTTTGTTGACAAGACATTTGTGGAATGGTTGAAAAATGAGTTTTAATGGCTCCAACCTAAGTGTATGTAAACTTCCAACTTCAACTGTAAGTGTCTTATATCGGCTGAAAGGTTAAATTCGTATGAATCTAACTGCACTGTACGGTTTACAGTAGCTATTACAGTGAAAACATGCCATGTGATTGTTTGAGGACGGAACCCCACATCAAAATATTTTTCCACCGGCACAGGTTTCATACATTCACATATAAAGATTAAATATACCCTTACTTTCTCTGATTTGTCATCCAAAGGCTCCCAGCTCCCACATGTAGTGTTGTTTTGTTAGATAAAATCATTTTTTATATCCCAAAAAGTCAGTTTAGTTGGTGCCATCCATTTGAAGTAATCCACTCGTTCAACTTGCTGAGAAAGGAAAACGAAAATCTACCGCTAAACTTTGTTTCAACAAGTTTCTATTTACTCCTCAGACACCATAAAATGTAATCAAACTATAATATTTCTTTCATAAAGAAGTATATTCAATAGGGAACCGATATTAGCAGGTGCGCAACAACACCGATTTTTAGACTGTGTCCTCACACAAAAACTGTTATTTCTTATTCATTTTTGAAGTTGCAAGCCTGAACCTTGAACATAGACTACTGACACCCTGTGGAAGCCATATAAATTGCATCCAGGGAGCTATTTTACAATTGACCCTAAGACTTAATAATGTTTACACATCCTACATTACTCATTTCACATGTATATACTATATTTTATACCATCTATTGCGCCTTCGCCATCGCTCATCCATATATTTACATGTACATATTCTCATTCACCAATTTAGAGTTGTGTGTATTAGGTAGTTGTTGGGGAAATGTTAGATTACTTGTTAGATATTATTGTTAGATATTTTTGTTAGATATTTCTGCACTTTCCGAACTAGAAGCACAAGCATTTTTCTACACTCATTAACATCTGCTAACCATGGGTATGTGACAAATCAAATGTGATTGTTTGATTATACGCTGTACCGGCAGGACAGAACAGCGACGTCTGGTAAGACAAGGGACAGTGGACTATGTATTTTTGTAAATAACAGATGGTGCACGGTATCTAAGGAAGTCTCGAGCTATTGCTCACCTGAGGTAGACTATCTCATGATAAGCTGTAGACCACACTATCTACCTAGTTAGTTTTCATCTGTATTTTTCGTAGCTGTTTACATACCACCACAGTCAGAGGCTGGCACTATGACAGCATTGAATGAGCTGTATTCCACTATAAGCAAACAAGAAAACGCTCACCCAGAGGCGGAACTCCTAGTAGACAGGGGCTTTAATGCAGGGAAACTTAAATCCGTTCTACCATAAGACTCCTGAAAATCTAATCAAATGGATACCCAGACTATTTGCATTGCCCCCGCCCCCCTCTCTCCTTCTTTTACACTGCTGCTACTCTCTGTTGTTATCATCTATGTATAATCACCTGAATAACTCTACCTACATGTACATCTTACCTCAACTAACTGCGCCCCCGCACCCTGACTCTGTACCAGTACCCCCCTGTATATAGTCTCGATATTGTTATTATACTGCTGCTCTTTAATTACTTGTTACTTTTATTTCTTATTCTTCTCTGTATTTGTTTACCTGCATTGTTGGTTAGGGGCTCGCAAGTAAGCATTTCACTGTAGGGTCTACCTGTTGTACTCGGCACATGTGATATTTAATTTGATTTGATGTTACAGACAGGACAGACATCATAACACAGAAGGACAGAGACACAGCAATAATCAAACAGTAAACAGTAGACAGCTGTCATTTGTTTGGTTATCAAGTAGCCTACAGTGACGTGTGACTTGAAAATATCAGTGATTGGCTTGTTACTTGTTAGCTGAACGAACAAAATAAACAAATGAACAAACAAACAAATTAATGAACAAATGTATTAATTTATTAATTAATTAATTTTAAAATGCATCCAAGTGAGCCAACAATACATGAAACATTATTCAGTATTATAAATTATAAATAAATAACGCTAATAATAAATACATCTACTGACAACATTATCTTCCTTAAGTGTGGTGCGGCCCAGCCTTCGGTGGCATGAGCAGCATTTTAACGAACCAGGCCAACCCCACCTGGCCCGGCGAGTTCAACTTCCTAGACATCATCCACAAGTCTGTCCTGAAGCTGGAGGTGAGTTTCCCCCCTTACTATGCAAAGCACTTTGAGCACTATATACAGGGGGGTACTGGTACAGAGTCAACGTGCGGGGGCACCGGTTAGTTGAGATAATATGTACATGTAGGTAGAGTTATTCAAGTGACTATGCATAGATGATAACAACAGAGAGTAGCAGTAGTGTAAAAGAGGGGGAGAGGGGGGTGGGGGCAATGCAAAGAGTCTGGGTAGCCATTTGAGTCTTATGGCTTGGAGGTAGAAGTTGTTCAGAAGCTTTTTGGACTTAGACTCCGGTACCACTTGCCGTGCGGTAGCATATTGAACAGTCTATGACTAGGGTGGCCGGAGTCTTTGACAATTCTTAGGGCCTTCCTCTGACACCGCCTGGTACAGAGGTCCTAGATGGCTGGAAGCATGGCCCCAATGATGTACTGGGCCATTCGCACTACCCTCTGTAGTGTCTTGCGGTCGAACGCTGAGCAGTTGCCATACCAGGCGGTGATGCAACCAGACAGGATGTTCTCGATGGTGCAGCTGTAGAACCTTTTGAGGATCTGAGGACCCATGCCAAATCTTTTCAGTCTCCTGAGGGGGAATAGGTTTTGTCGAGCTCTCTTCACGACTGTCTTGGTGTGCTTGGACCATGTTAGTTTGTTGGTGATGTGGACACTAAGGAACTTGAAGCTCTCAACCTGCTCCACTGCAGCCCCGTCAATGAGAATAGGCGAGTGCTCGGTCGTCTTTTTTTTCTGTTGTCTACAATCATCTCCTTTGTCTTGATCACGTTGAGGGAGAGGTTGTTGTCCTGGCACCACATGACCAGGTATCTGACCTCCTCCCTATAGGCTGTCTTGTCGTTGTCGGTGATCAGGCCTACTACTGTTGTGTCATCTGCAAACTTAATGATGGTGTTGGAGTTGTGCCTGGCCGTGCAGTCATGAGTGAACAGGGAGTAGAGGAGGGGACTGAGCATGCACCCCTGAGGGGCCCCCGCTGATCTGTAGTCAATGAATATCATTACATACATAGCATTACATCTCACATACTGTAGGTGTTCCTTTTGTCCAGGTGGGAAAGGGCAGTGTGGAGTGCAATAGAGATTCCATCATCTGTGGATCTGTTGGGATGGTATGCAAATTGGAGTGGGTCTAGGGTTTCTGGGATAATGGTGTTGATGTGAGTGGCAGTTTACCTTAATGCTATTGGGCACAGGCACTAT
This sequence comes from Oncorhynchus nerka, assembly GCF_034236695.1. Classification (NCBI taxonomy): domain Eukaryota; kingdom Metazoa; phylum Chordata; class Actinopteri; order Salmoniformes; family Salmonidae; genus Oncorhynchus; species Oncorhynchus nerka. Next base: position 94,297,728 of record NC_088408.1, on the reverse strand, counting down.
AGTGGTCTGCTTAAACATTTTGGTATTACAGACAGGGATAGGTTGAAAATGTCCGTGAAGAAACTTGCCAGTTGGTCAGCGCATGCTCACAGTACACGTCCTGGTAATTCGCCTGGACCAGCGGCATTGTGAGTGTTGACCTCTTTAAAAGGTCTTACCCACATCGGCTGTGGTGTACGTGATCACACTGTCTTCCAGAACAGCTGGTGCTGTCATGCATGTTTCAGTGTTATTTGCCTCGAAGCAAGCATAGAAGTGGTTTAGTTTGTCTGGTAGGCTCGTGTCACTGGGCATCTGTCGGCTGTGCTTCCCTTTGTAGTCTGTAATGGTTTGCAAACCCTGCCATATACGATGAGCGTCAGAGCCGTGTAGTACAATTCGATCTTAGTCCTGTATTGACGCTTTGCCTGTTTGATGGTTCGTCGGAGGGCATAGCGGGATTTCTTATAAGCTTCCGGGTTACCGTCCCGCTCCTTGAAAGCGGCAGCACTAGCCTTTAGCTCAGCGCGCTTGTTGCCTGTAATCCATGGCTTCTGGTTTGGGTATGTAAACTCCTCAATGCCGACAGAGGAATCCCGGAACATATTAAAATGTCTGTGCTAGCAAAACAATCCTGTAGAAAAACAATCCTGTAGCTTTTAACTTTTTTATTGATCTGGTCACTGGTGCTTCCTGCTTAAATCTTTGCTTGTAAGCAGGAATCAGAAGGATATAATTATGGTCAGATTTTCCAAATGGAAGAGCTTTGTATGCATCTCTGTGTGTGGAGTAAAGGTGGTCCACTGTTTTTTTCCCTCTGGTTGCACATTAAACATGCTGATAGAAATTTGGTAGAACAGATTTAAGTTTCCCTGCATTAAAGTCCCTACTAGGAGCGCCGCCTCTGAGTGAGAGTTTTCTTGTTTGCTTATAGTGGAATACAGCTCATTCAATGCTGTCATAGTGCCAGCCTCTGACTGTGGTGGTATGTAAACAGCTACAAAAAATACAGATGAAAACTAACTAGGTAGATAGTGTGGTCTACAGCTTATCATGAGATAGTCTACCTCAGGCGAGCAATAGCTCGAGACTTCCTTAGATACCGTGCACCATCTGTTATTTACAAAAAGACATAGTCCACTGCCCCTTGTCTTACCAGACGTCGCTGTTCTATCCTGCCGGTACAGCGTATAATCAAACAATCACATTTTATTTGTCACATACCCATGGTTAGCAGATGTTAATGAGTGTAGGAAAATGCTTGTGCTTCTAGTTCCGACAGTGCAGTAATATATAACAATAATATCTAACAAGTAATCTAACAATTACCCAACAACTACCTAATACACAAAAATCTAAAGGGGTGAATGAGAATATGAACATGTAAATATATGGATGAGCGATGGCGAAGGCACAATAGATTATATAAAATACAGTATATACATGTGATATGAGTAATGTAAGATATGAAACATTATACATTTTTAGGGCTAGGCCCCTTTTTCTCAATTTCCGCCTGAATGACGTGCCCAAAGTAAACTTGCTGTAGCTCAGTCCCTAAAGTCAGAATATGCATATAAATGGTACCATTGGAAACACGTTGAAGTTTGTAGAAATGTTAAAATAATATATAACGCAAAAAATATAACACAATAGACATGGTATGCGTTACGGTTTTCTTCCGTCGAAGGAGAGTCGGACCAAAATGCGGCGTGGTAATTTTCATACATGTTTAATAATGATGAAAAACGAACAATATAAAAAACCGTAACGTGAAAACCTATACAGCCTATCTGGTGACAACAAACACAGAGACAGGAACAATCACCCACGAAACACTCAAACAATATGGCTGCCTAAATATGGTTCACAATCAGAGACACCGATAATCACCTGCCTCTGATTGAGAACCAATTCAGACAGCCATAGACTATGCTAGACAACCCTACTAATCCACAATCCCAATACCTACTAAAATCCCAATACAAAAACACACCACAAAATAAACCCATGTCACACCCTGGCCTAACCAAAATAATAAAGAAAACACAGAATACTAAGACCAGGGCGTGACAGTATGAGAAAATCCAAAGAAAAACCATACTCTTAGAAATTCAAGAGAAATGTCATATTGTAAAATAGCTCCCTGGATGCAATTCCTATGGCTTCCACAGGGTGTCAGCAGTCTATGTTCAAGGTTTCAAGCTTGCAACTTCAAAAATGAAAACCAAATAACAGTTTTCGTATGAGGACAGTTTCATAAATATTATTTTGTGTGCCATGACCAAGTTGATCACCTGATAAAATCGGTTTCCTGTTGAACATCTTTCCGAAATAAATATTATAGTTTGATTACATTTTAGGGTGTCTGAGGAGTAAATATACATGTATTTTGACTTGTGAAACAAAGTTTAGGGGTATTTTTTCAGATTCCTTTCTCTGCAAATTGAATGAGTGGATTACTCAAATGGATGGTGCCAACTAAACTGACTTTTTGGGATATAAAAAATGATTTTATCTAACAAAACAACACTACATGTGGGAGCTGGGAGCTCAAATCAGATGAGAATTTTTCAAAAAGTATGTGAATTTTTATATGTGATTGTATTTTAAAGAATTTTACCTTTATTTAACTAGGCAAGTCAGTTAAGAACAAATTCTTATTTTCAATGACGGCCTAGGAACAGTGGGTTAACTGCCTGCTCAGGGGCAGAACGACAGATTTGTACCTTGTCAACTCGGGGGTTTGAACTTGTAATAGCTACTGTAAATAATCCTTAAGAAGATTTAAAGTGGAATTGCTTAGAGTGCATTGTATATAGTGAATAGTGATCCATTTATTAAAGTGGCCAGTGATTGGGTCTCAATGTAGGCAGCAGCCTCTCTGAGTTACTGATGGCTGTTTAGCAGTCTGATGGACTTGAGATAGAAGCTGTTTTTCAGTCTCTCGGTCCCAGCTTTGATACACCTGTACTGACTTCGCCTTCTGGATGGTAGCGGTGTGAACAGGCAGAGGCTCGGGTGGTTGATGTCCTTGATGATCTTCTTGGCCTTCCTGTGACATCGGGTTGTTGTTACCTGTTGTTAATTTTATGTTGCAACAGGTAGCAACAACCCGATCAGCGTAGGTCATTGATTTTATTCTCCAAAGATTGCACGTTTGCTAACAGAATGGAAGGAAGTGGGGGTTTATTCGATCGCCTACGAATTCTCAGAATGCATCCCGCCCTCTGGCCTCTTTTTTCTCCACTTCTCCTTCACGCCATGGGGATCTGGGCCTGTTCCCGAGAGAGCAGTGTATCATTAGCGTCAGACTCGTTAAAGTATTCTGCCAGTCCGTGGTGATTAATCACAGTCCTGTCCAGAAGTAATTTTGGGTCATAAGAGACGGTAGCGGCAACATTATGTACAACATGAGTAAAAAATAAGTTACAAACAACGCAAATAAACAAACAGAAAACACAATCTGTTGGGGACACGTAAAAATCTGACTTCCTCTCCAGCTCCATGTTAACAAGATTACTGTGGTTCTTCTATTTTATCACCCCACCTTCCATTCCCTCCTTGTAAATAAGAATGTTTCGTTAACTGATAGATGTGGGTAAAAAAAGGTGAAATAAATGAATGAATTCACCTTGACGTAGGGGTCTGGCTGGGAGAGGAGGTCCCCTTTCAGGTTGGAGGCACTAAGGCCCCACACCCTGACTTGGACGTCATCCAGGTCACAGTGTACAAGAGCCAGGGTGCAGAGCACCAGCAGTCCCAGGGACAGAGAGAGAGAGGCCATGGTACACTGTCTGAGAGAGAGGGGAGGAGAGGAGTTGACAGGAGGGGGAAGACATGAACATGTCCATGTTTAGTGAAAGTATCACCTCAAACTGCATTCAGAGAGTAAAAATAGAGTTGAAAGACGAGGACATATTATCAGTGTTAGGAGATTAGTCAGTTGAGGAAGAGAGAGAAATTGACAGACAGACAGACTGTGTCTTTGGTTGTGTCCACTTTTCAATTATGGGGTTAGCAACTAAATGTTGTGAATCCTGTGCGATCACATAGGAAACTATTTGTGAAAAGATTAAATGTGATGTTAACCTTCTAAATTAGAGTGTGGATTTTCATATCACGTTCAACTAGTCAGTGGCCACGCCCCAGTGAGCCAGCCTTTACGTCAGGCGTCATGGAACCACCCTTTTCTACTCCAGAATAAAAGGACTCATGAAAAAATATACATTTAGTCAAGATAACGCCGGACAGGGAGTTCATACGTTGAAATGGCTGGAACTCTGAAACGTTCAACAGAGAAGAAGTACTACTCGGCGCCAAAGAGACCCACAAGAAGCCGGACGTCTCAAATGGCTAAGAAGACCAAAAAATATGAAGCTGTCGCTACATGTTAAAATGGTTGCCAATTTAAACTAGAGTCAGAGAACGCCGGTACGGAGTCCCCACGTTGAAATGGCTACAACTCTATAAACTAAAGAACAATTATTCAGACTGCAGCTGTATCTCTTCTAAGAACAGTTCCGAATGGTACTCTGAAGTATCCATTATAACAACTACGACAGACTTTGACTCCTAGGGAACGCAGCCAGAGACTTTTCTGTCGACTTTCTGGCAGATGGACCGGCGACCACAGAGAGAGACAACAAGACATATGCTCATAAATATGTAAATTGCTATTTATTATTCGAATGAGCTGTTGTTCATATTCAAAGTAATAACAATTTCTATGAGTGTAGTTATCAGCTATGAGTTTCCTGCTCTTGATTGGTCCCCATCCCCTTTCCTTTGTCTACCAAGCCGTCATATCGGTTTTGTCCGCTAGGGACTTTTCCTTTGTGTCATGTAGTAACCCATGTGTGAACTAATTGTGTGTGTGTTTATGTCATGTTATTCTGGGATTGATTAGTTAGTTAGTAAATAAATCATTAAACCCATTTGTATATCTCTGATTCTATGCTAGGGTTGGTGCAGACATCCAAGGGTTTGCGACATTCAGAAAATGACTGATGAGGTGATAATACATTAATAAGTGACTGTAATTGATAAGATATGAAAATATCTGAAGAGTTCTTTCGGGAAATAGAGACACTTAATATTTTCCCGTAATGCACCGACTTCCTAGTTAAGTAAAGTTACATGATAAGTTTAATTGCGTAATAAAATTACACATAGAGAATTGATTTGATCTAAAACAGTCACATTTAATGATAGCCAACGACACAACAGTATACAATTATCGTTGTCACGCCCTGGCCTTAGTTATCTTTGTTTCCTTTATTATGTTGGTTAGGTCAGGGTGTGACATGGGAGTTTTATGTGTTATGCTTGTCTAGTGGTTTTGTATGTTTATGGGGTGTTTACTAGTCTAGGTGTTTATGTAAGTCTATGGTTGTCTAGATTGGTTCTCAATTAGAGGCAGGTGTTTATCGTTGTCTCTGATTGGGAACCATATTTAGGCAGCCATGTTCTTTGGGTATTTTGTGGGTGGTTGTCTTCTGTCTTTGTGTCTATGCACCAGATAGGACTGTTTCAGTTTTTCACATTTGTTGTTTTGGTATTTTGTAGTGTTCACGTTTATGGTCTTTATTAAACATGTTGAACTCTAACCACCCTGCGCTTTGGTCCGATCCTTCGTCCACAGAAGAAAACGTTTACAACCGTGCTTAAACCTGAGTGTAATATAACTTTCTGTTGTTCTACGGTTTGGCCTTCTTTCATAATCAGCATTTAAGATAAATACAACATTTACCCCTTGGTGATAATTAAGTCCTTATGTTATGTTGAACCCACAACGCCAGGGAACCTTCTGTTATACTTACAGTTACATATGACCCCCCCATGTGGAAATGAACTGAATGATAATTCATAATGGTATATTATCAACAACAACAAAAATATGACTTAATCACACCAGATGGGGGCGCTGTTGTATAGAGAACTGCTGGCTAGGATTCCTAAAGCTTCTCAGAAAAGGACTGCTAAGATATGTCGCCAGTGACAACCGTAAGGCTCTCCAGAGGGTAGTGAGGCCTGCACAACGCATCACCGGGGGCAAACTACCTGCCCTTCAGGACACCTACACCACCCGATGTCACAGGAAGGCCAAAAAGACAGTCAAGGACATCAACTACCTGAGCTACTGCCTGTTCACCCTGCTATCATCCAGAAGGTGAGGTCAGTACAGGTCCATCAAAGCTGGGACCGAGAGACTGAAAAACAGCTTTTATCTCAAGGCCATCAAACTGTTAAACAGCCATCACTACATTGAGTGGCTGTTGCCAACATACAGACTCAATCTCCAGGCACTTTAATAATTAATAATTGGATGTAATGTATCACTAGTCAACAATGCCACTTTATGTAATGTTTACATATCCTACATTACTCATCTCACATGTATATACTGTACTCTATACCATCTACTGCATCTTGCCTATGCCGTTCAGCCATCGCTCATCCATATATTTAAATGTACATATTCTTAATCATTACTTTACACTTGTGTGTGTATAAGGTAGTTGTTGTGAAATTGTTAGATTACTTGTTAGATATTAATGGCACTGTCGGAACTAGAAGCACAAGCATTTCGCTACACTCGCTTTAACATCTGTTAACCATGTGTATGTGACCAATAAAATTTGATTTGATTTGATTCCCAAATAACATAATGCATTTTTACTCCATACATTTTCCCCCAAAGTACTGATGAAATGTTGAATGCTTAGCAGCACATGGAAACGGTCAACTTCACACACTTATGAAGAGAATATTTCCCCACTGCCTCTGCTCTGGTCAACTCAATAAAGACAAATGCTTTATTTGGAAATGATGTCTGAGTTTTGGAGTGTGCTGTTTATCCCAAAAACAAAAGTAAATATATACTGTACCTTCCGTCTGGTTGGCTTGATATAAGGAATAAGAAATTATTTATACTTTTGATACTTAAGTATATTTCAGAAATTACATTTACTTTTGATAAATAAGTATATTATAAACCAAATACATTTAGACTTTTACTCAAGTAGTATTTAACTGGGTGACTTTTGCTTTTACTTCAGTCATTATATATTAAGGTATCTTAATATACTTTTTCCACCACTGCTTTCAGATCAGGGGAGACCTGTCCCTTATTCATAGTGTCTCAGATCAGGGGAGACCTGTCCCTTATTCATAAAGTGTCTCAGATTAGGAGGTCTGATCTAGGATCAGGTTTCCCAGTCCAGAACAATCTGCTTCAATATGATCTAATAAGCCAAACTGTTATGAACACGCTTCATGAATACGGGTGTAGATCAGGGCCCGTGTCCACAAAGCACCTCAGAACTAGAGACTGCTTTCCAACAACAGGTGGTTTCTGTTGACTATCTAACGGATGTTCTTGAACAGGAAAACATCTGAGAGCAGAGCATCACATTTACATTTTAGTCACTCAGCAGACGCTCTTATTCAGAATGACTTACAGAGGAGGACAGAGGAGTCGAGGAGAGGACAGACTTTTGCTCAAATGAGAATCTCCCAGTGAATAAAATGTATCTCAGTGACGGGGAAACTAATGAGTGGTTGAGAGGTTGAGTAGAGTGTTAATTTATTAGTAGGTAAAGGAGGAGTCTGCTCTCCTCATTGATTACCAACTTCAGCAGAGGATTCACACGAGTATCCTTTCAGCTTCTAGAGTGGAAGTGTTTTAAACTCCACCTCACCCCCTTTGAAACAGCTGTTGGTTTCTGGAAGTAGAAAAACATGCTACTTGTGTGTGTGCTTGTTTGTCAATGGACTGATATCCAGGTTGGGTCTGCCTTGCATATCCCTAACCCTCTCCAACCCCTGCTTGGACCACAACACCACAGAGGCAGAATTTTACATCATTCAAGCAAGGTAGTTATTCATGTTATTAATGAACCACAGTGTGGTCATTAAAAACGTGACAGCCCATTGGATAATCAGTGTGGTCATTAAAAACGTGACAGCCCATTGGATAATCAGTGTGATCATTAATAACGTGACAGCCCATTGGATAATCAGTGTGGTCATTAATAACCTGACAGCCCATTGGATAATCAGTGTGGTCATTAATAACCTGACAGCCCATTGGATAATCAGTGTGGTCATTAATAACGTGACAGCCCATTGGATAATCAGTGTGGTCATTAATAACGTGACAGCCCATTGGGTAATCACAGTATGGTCATTAATAACCTGACAGCCCATTGGATAATCACAGTGTGGTCATTAATAACCTGACAGCCCATTGGATAATCAGTGGTCATTAATAACCTGACAGCCCATTGGATAATCAGTGGTCATTAATAACCTGACAGCCCATTGGGCCATGAAACTTGGGCAATGGATAATAGACCGGTGGAAACCTGTCCTTTGGTCCAACTACCGTGTCTTTGTGAGATGCAGAGTAGGTGAATGGATTATCTCTGCATGTGTGGTTCCCACCGTGAAGCATGGAGGAGGAGGTGTGATGGTGTGGAGGTGCTTGCTGGTGACACTGTCTGTGATGTATTTAGAATTCAAGGCACAGTCATGGATTACCAGAGTGTGACTTTCCTGGTCCTGTCCCCCAGGTCAGTTAGTCAACACAGGAAGGAGTAATGGATGGATAGTTAATTTATTTCCAAAGCTGCAATCGTGGGACACACACAGTATGGATGAATGATGAGTAGTCAACAGGAAATAATTAGCACTACCACAGCAATTCTCCATAATTCTGCTGTATAATATACTAAGAAAAGATCAATTGAAATGTCTATCAAAGTCATTGTGATCGTATAGTGGATTTAACCATTTCTAATAATTCCTCATTTACTATAATACAAATAAATTGTTTCCATGTGTAATCTCATATTCACAACATCAGAATAAACTGTCATACATTTTAGTATTGAAATACTGTATATCAAATTAACCTGGAAAATGACTCCACGTCAAACCCTTGTGGTTAAGAAATATAATACACCAAGAATGTACCACATATTTTCCTAATCTAACAAAACAAAACCATAAAACCCACATGGCAAACTGAGATTCAGCAATTAACATATAAAGAGTGTCTTCTGCAGCGATACGCCATCCTATCATTTATTTTCAACAGAACAATGACCCAAAACACACCTCCAGGCTGTGTAAGAGCTATTTGACCAAGAAGGAGAGCGATTGAGTGCTGCATCAGATGACCTGGTCCTCCACAATCACTCGACTTCAACCCAGTTGAGATGGTTTGGGATGAGTTTGATCGCAGAGTGAAGGAAAAGCAGCCAACAAGTGCCCAGCATATGTGAGAACTCCGTCAAGACTGTTGGAAAAACATTGCAGATGAAGCTTGTTGAGAGAATGCCGAGAGTGTGCAAAGCTGTCATCACAGCAAAGGGTGGCTACTTTGAAGAACATCAAATATATTTTTAGTTGTTTTTTTGGTTACTACATGATTGCATTTGTGTTATGTCATAGTTTTGATGTCTTCACTATTATTCTACTATATAGGAAATAGTCCAAATAAAGATAAACCCTGGAATGAGTAGGTGTGTCCAAACTTTTGACTGGTACTGTATATCTTTCTGAACTAACTCCAACACATCTAATTGATCATTTACAGATTTTAGTAGTTCAGTTTCCACGCTTACCCTACAGGGGGTAAATATAGGCAATCCGTGTCAGTCGAAGAGTCTCTTAGTTTTCTTTTAGAGTTTGGTTCTCCATTGTTTCCGTGGTTACTCTCCACCATTTTTTTGTTTTGACTGCGTTGATATTGTTTGTCTATAAAATTCTCTAGCCCTACAAGTTGTTTTGATTGCGTTGATAGTGTTTGTCTATAAAATTCTCTAGCCCTACAAGTTGTTTTGACTGTGTTTATAGTGTTTGTCTATAAAATTCTCTAGCCCTACAAGTTGTTTTGACTGCGTTGATAGTGTTTGTCTATAAAATTCTCTAGCCCTACAAGTTGTTTTGACTGCGTTGATATTGTTTGTCTATAAAATTCTCTAGCCCTACAAGTTGTTTTGACTGCGTTGATATTGTTTGTCTATAAAATTCTCTAGCCCTACAAGTTGTTTTGACTGCGTTGATATTGTTTGTCTATAAAATTCTCTAGCCCTACAAGTTGTTTTGACTGTGTTTATAGTGTTTGTCTATAAAATTCTCTAGCCCTACAAGTTGTTTTGACTGCGTTGATAGTGTTTGTCTATAAAATTCTCTAGCCCTACAAGTTGTTTTGACTGCGTTGATATTGTTTGTCTATAGAATTCTCTAGCCCTACAAGTTGTTTTGACTGCGTTGATATTGTTTGTCTATAGAATTCTCTAGCCCTACAAGTTGTTTTGACTGTGTTTATAGTGTTTGTCTATAAAATTCTCTAGCCCTACAAGTTGTTTTGACTGCGTTGATAGTGTTTGTCTATAAAATTCTCTAGCCCTACAAGTTGTTTTGACTGCGTTGATAGTGTTTGTCTATAAAATTCTCTAGCCCTACAAGTTGTTTTGACTGTGTTTATAGTGTTTGTCTATAAAATTCTCTAGCCCTACAAGTTGTTTTGACTGCGTTGATAGTGTTTGTCTATAAAATTCTCTAGCCCTACAAGTTGTTTTGACTGTGTTTATAGTGTTTGTCTATAAAATTCTCTAGCCCTACAAGTTGTTTTGACTGCGTTGATATTGTTTGTCTATAAAATTCTCTAGCCCTACAAGTTGTTTTGACTGCGTTGATATTGTTTGTCTATAAAATTCTCTAGCCCTACAAGTTGTTTTGAGTTATTATCCAGTTTGGATGGTGTGAGCAGATCAGCGTAAAAGTACTATTATTTGATCAGTTTAAGGGACATTAATTTCCCAAAAAATTCACGAGGCATTCTGCACCGTCATCTTCAGTCCTCCATAATCTCTTAGGCTTAGTGTCCCATGACAGACATTTGATTCTAGGTAACGAGACTACCTCAGCCTTGACTTGAATTCCTTGTGGGGGTCAAAATAGGTGAGCACAGGTTCTGGCTCTTTCATCTGCTGGAACGCAGCGTCATGAATTATGTCCCACTCAAACTCACTGCTCTGTTTCAGGAACTGACGTAGTGGTGTGTTTACTTCTGACAGTCTGGGAGCAAACCTGGTGATCCAGTCTGTAGGCTCAGTCTCCTTTACAACGATTTTGCCTTTCTCTATGACGTCCAGCTGAGCTTTCAGGCGTGCTGCGTTCTGCTATACTTTGGAACATGTCAGATAACTCCTCCATAATGTTAGTTACATTCTGTGTTTCACTCAGTGTTGCATTTGCATTGACAGACAACACCCGTTTGATTAAATCCATGTCTAGACAAGCCCTTGTGTGTTGAGAATGTAGAACTCTAACATGACTGCAGTGTCCTTATGTCAGATCCATTTTAACATCCAGTGGTTCACCACCACACCCTGTGAGTTGACATGTTGCTGGTTTGAGAACTGCACTGCCAAACGTATTCCTGAACCTGTTTGCTGGTATTATGTTCACCTGGGCACCTGCATTCAGTTTAAATCTAACTTTGTGCAATTCCAGTCCAAGCAAATGATTGCTCAATGTTTGTTCCAACATGATCTCTTGTGTCAGTCTCTCTGTACAGTTGGATGAGCGTGCAATGTCTGTCACGTTTGTTGTACGAAGGAGACCAAGGCGCAGAGTGGTAAATATGATCCCTAATCAGAGATAACGATAAACAGCTGCCTCTGATTGGGAACAATGTCAGGCCACCACAGACATACAAATACCTAGACCTACAAAACCCATAGACATACAAAAACCCTAGACAATACAAAAACTAGCATACCCACCATCGTCACACCCTGACCTAACCAAAATATAAAGAAAACAGAGATATCTAAGGTCAGAGCGTGACAATGTCTATGTCCTTTTCCAAAGTCAAATCTGATGAGCCATGACTCAATAGCTTTTCATGCACTTCATGTGAGTTCGTAGCAAAAACAATCCGATCTTTAACCATCTCGTCACTGTTTGGATAGTTACAGTCTTTAACTGTCAACTTTACCTGGGTAACAAAATACTCAAAGGACTTGCTAACTCCATGGAGATTTTCTTTAAACTTTTATGACGTATTCCTCAAACTTGTCATAATACGTTTTCACTATCTTTGCCTCTGTGTTTGTAAGTGTCCACGTATTAAATACATCTCGTCATTTTTCCCCAATCCACGACAGGAGATAGCTGCACTTCTCCATCTCGTTCTTAGCACGTAACAATCCAGAGAACATTAGTTTGACATGCTGTTGAAACTTTCTCCACGAGCCAGGTAAGTTTGATGAATCCCAATCCATCCTCTGTGTTGGAAAGCCCGATGATTCTCATTTTATTATTTTGATTATGAGTTTCTTTCTTTCTTTCTGACACCATGTTCCATTTCCACTTGACTGTCACTCTTAGTGTCTAATTAAAGGAAAGGGATTGACAACGAATATTGAATTGACTTGTTTATTTCTCACCATCTCAACCCAAAAGTAATGTACTTGACGTAAACTTAGGAGACCTTTATGTCAGGGATGCAGCATGTGATAGTCTAGTAATCATACTGACCATAATATATCCCAGCAGGATATTACAGGGCTCTCTAAAGTGTTTGTCCCCAAGTTGCAGGGATGTCACATGCCCGTCCTACTTATATCAGTACACTGGTAATAACCTAAGCATTACGAAACTTCTTTTTGAACAAATAAGCCACACGTAGCAAATAAGCCATGAAACTATTTGTTAACCAAATTCGACACTCTCTCATTGACCTCCTAGTTAAATAAATGTTTTTTAAAAATGAGTGTGTGAGCTGGATTTTAGACGAATTCAGCCAGCAGGCTGACAAGCTAGCTAGATTGCTAATTTTCGTGCACATTTCGAATTTGATAAATACTGATTCTACAACCACAATATATCTTATTTAGATAGTAGAATTAGGTTGTGAAGAATTGGTCGATATTAGATACAGATTTATAGTTTTTGTTAAGATAAACTCGGAATCTTTTGAGGATGAAAGGGGATTCAGCGAACGTCGTTGCCTTGGTAACGTTTTTGAATACTAGGATAGCTTATTGTGACTAATCTTATTTTTAGCTAACCCCTGAGAGTTTGCGATCACACAGATCAGTGTAGACCGCCGTCTGACCTGAGAAAATGCACATAATTTACTTCAATGGGGACACCCGTTCTATTCATGACATTTCTATGGTAGTGACTTTGTGGTGAGTTGGAAAGGAAACCTGTTGTTGCTGACCTGCTGTTGTTCTCTAGCCTGTATCATAGAATGTGTGCTCTGGTCTCTGATTGTAAACCATCATCCCGATCTGAACCGTGCTATCTCAGATATTTTCTTTTCACATTGTCCTTTCTAACGAGGCTCCAGAAACGTTGATGGATGTGTAACCAGATCAACCTTGTGCAGCTTGCTTTGGCTCATTTCAGCTCAGGAGTGGGGAATTGACGTTGACAACATCGCTGGCCCCTGTTGTCACCCACCTGTTGGAGGAAAGCCTTTTCTCACAGTCATTATGTAATGAAACCATTTCTACCTCTGTTAACCATGACAACAACTTTGGCCCCTGTTGTCACCCAGCTGTTGGAGGAAAGCCTTTTCTCTCAGGCATACCCTAACCTACCTTTCATTATGTAATGAGACCATCTCTGTTAACCTAGGCTTCATCCCAGCCTCCATTAACGAAAACCCTCTGTGTTCTATTAGATAGGTAACTCTGTGATAGGTAACTCTGGGTTCTATTAGATAGGTAACTATGGGTTCTATTAGATAGGTAACTATGGGTTCTATTAGATAGGTAACTATGGGTTCTATTAGATAGGTAACTCTGGGTTCTATTAGATAGGTAACTCTGGGTTCTATTAGATAGGTAACTCTGGGTTCTGGGTTCTAACTATGGGTTCTATTAGATAGGTAACTCTGGGTTCTATTAGATAGGTAACTCTGGGTTCTATTAGATAGGTAACTCTGGGTTCTATTAGATAGGTAACTCTGGGTTCTATTAGATAGGTAACCCTCAATAATTCCTCTGTGTTCTATTAGATAGGTAACTCTGTGTTCTATTAGATAGGTAACTCTCAATAATCCCTCTGTGTTTTATTAGATAGGTAACTCTCAATAATCCCTCTGGGTTCTATTAGATAGGTAACTCTGGGTTCTATTAGATAGGTAACTCTGTGTTCTATTAGATAGGTAACTCTGTGTTCTATTAGATAGCTAACTCTGTGTTCTATTAGATAGCTAACTCTGTGTTCTATTAAATAGCTAATTCTGTGTTCTATTAGATAGCTAACTCTCAATCCATAATAAGGCAGAGGATGCAAATCCATAACACCTATGTTTTTTCAGCAATAGATTAATGATCAAAGGCTGCGCTGAGGTCTAACTTCTTACTATCAATTTCTATCAGACAATCATCAGTCATTTCTGTCAGTACTGAGCTTGTTGAGTGGCCATCTCTACAAGTATGCTGAAAGTCTGTTGTTCATTTTTTGTCTTTGTAAAATAACTTTGTATTTGATCAAACACCTTTTTTTTTTGAGGAATGACCTCACTGCTCAGTCAGGCATGTGGAGACATACCATCATATCATCCTCATTGGCTCATTGTAATCACTAAATAAATGTAGCTAGTAGTGGAGGAAGACATTTTATAGATAAAAGCAGAAGTAGCATGCTCTGATTCAAAGGGGGTGGATTTTAAACACTTCCATGCTAGAACCTGAAATGATACTCTTGTGAATCCTCTGCTGAAGTAGGTAATCATTGAGGAGAGCAGACTCCTCCTTTACCTACTAATAAATTAAGACTCTACTCAACCTCTCAACCACTCATTAGTTTCCCCGTCACTGAGATGCATTTTATTCACTGGGAGATTCTCATTTGGCCAAAAGTCTGTCCTCTCCTCAACTCCTCTGTCCTCCTCTGTAAGTCATTCTGAAGAAGAATGTCTGCTGAGTGACTAAACTGTAAATGTATGGGTCTACTCTCAGATGTTTTCCTGTTCAAGAACATCCGTTAGATAGTCAACAGAAACCACCTGTTGTTGGAAAGCAGTCTCTAGTTCTGAGGTGCTTTGTGGACACGGGCCCTGATCTACACCCGTATTCATGAAGCATGTTCATAACAGTTTGGCTAATTAGATCATATTGAAGCAGATTGTCCTGGACTGGGAAAACCTGATCCTAGATCAGACCTCCTAATCTGAGACACTTTATGAATAAGGGAAAGTTCTCCCCTGATCTGAAAGCATTAATAACTTTACGTATAACATTGTGGGTTCCCATGTTGATGGTGATACTGCAGCTTAGCTTCCACCATGTCATCCCAGGTTGGATCAACATAACATAACATAAGGACTTAATTATCACCATGTCATCCCAGGTTGGATCAACATAACATAACATAACGACTTAATTACCACCATGGGGAAATGTTGTATTTATCTGAAATGCTGATTATGAAAGAAGGCCAAACCTTAGAATAACAAAAAGTTATATAAATGGTAGGTTTAAACACAATAATGGTGTACTGTAAAAAGCTTTGACATAAAATCTCAAATCTAGTCTAAATATTGATTTATCACTTTTAATATTCTACGGACCAATCTAAGACCTCTTCTGAGAAGCATAAACGAATACAGGAACATGATGAAGTCAGACTGAGAACATCTTGCCATGAAGCACTTTTTTTATTGATGCTATAAGGAAGTGAATGAGTGACAGGGTGAGAGAACCAATCAGACACAAGGTCGTAAAGGTCATAGGTTACAATCTAACCATCATTATGTTCCTTCTAGTGACTGTAGTCGTAGCTGTAGGTGTAGTAGACGGTGCCTCTCTTCAGGTGGCAGGTATACCTAGGATAGGATAAAGTAATCCCTCTCACCCCCCTTAAAAGATTTAGATGCACTACTGTTCCACTGGATGTCATAAGGTGAATGCACCAATTTGTAAGTCGCTCTGGATAAGAGCGTCTGCTAAATGACTTAAATGTAAATGTAAATGTAGGTAACGATGTGTGTTCCTCGGCGGATGGTGGTGGTGAAGGTTCCTAGGCTGTTATCTGGTCCGACGTTGTCATCCCACACCTAATAATAATCGTAATCGTAATAGTAATAATATTCGTCCTCCTCCTCCTCCTCATCATCATAATTGATTGCTTTTCCAGTGCTCTAAGCACCCTGCATAGTAAGGGGGGAAACTCACTTCCAGCTTCAGGACAGACTTGTGGATGATCAAGGAACCATTCATTGGGATTATTTGAGGGATCGAACGAAGGCCAAACCTTTGAAGGAACAAAGTTATATTGAATTAAAATGTTAGATTGGTGTCCCATAAGAGCTTGAAACTAACAGCACGAACTGTATTCAGACAGGAGTAAAAATACAGTTGAAAGATCAGTGGAGGAAGACAGAGAAAGAGAGAGAGAGAGAGAGAGAGAGGTGAAAGAACCACCAGAACAATCCTGAATCAGCAGAAATACAGGCTGTTATTGAGTTGTAGATAGTGGCTTTTCAGAAGTGTGTTTGATTTACCCACCAGCGTATCCTGGATGGAGGGAGATGTTACTTGGTATAGAAACTGTCAGGTGAGAGGAGAGAGAGGCCATGGCACACTGTCTGAGAGAGAGGAGGGGAGGGGAGACGAGAGAGAGGCCATGGCACACTGTCTGAGAGAGAGGAGGGGAGACGAGAGAGGGGCCATAGTACACTGTCTGGGAGAGAGGAGAGGAGTGGAGATCTAGCTGTTTATAAAGATCTCAGGCACACACACACACACAC
The DNA here is from genome assembly GCF_034236695.1 of Oncorhynchus nerka. NCBI lineage: Eukaryota > Metazoa > Chordata > Actinopteri > Salmoniformes > Salmonidae > Oncorhynchus > Oncorhynchus nerka. The sequence continues at coordinate 94,280,963 of NC_088408.1, read as the reverse complement.
ACACACGGGCAATAATGACCCCCACTTGGTATGTAGGAATACTTAATTGCAACTCAACCAATGAGAGCACAACCGCATGGCGCCGACAGAGACGGTTGCCTCCTTCGTGTTCTTAGGAAACTATGCAGTATTTTGTTTTTATGTATTATTTCTTACATTGTTACCCCAGGAAACCTTAAGTCTTATTACATACAGACAAGAAGAACTATTGGATATAAGAGCAATGTCAACTTACCAACATTATGACCAGGAATACGACTTTCCCGAAGCGGAATCTTTGTTCGGACCACTACCCAGGGCGATGGAGCTAATTCCAGTAGGCAATCCAAAACAACAACAGCGCAGAAGGGGCAGTCGAAGAGGCCACCTTGTCAGGATCCATAAACATGCACATCGCACACCGCTCCTGAATATACTACCAGCCAATGTCCAGTCACTTGACTGTAAGGTACACGAAATTCGAGCAAGGGTTGCCTTCCAGAGAGACATCAGAGATTGTAACATTCTCTGTTTCACGGAAACATGGCTCTCTCTGGATATGTTGTCAGAATTGGATGAGGCACTGGGCTTCTCAATGCATTGCACAGACAGAGATAAACACCTCTCTGGGAAAAGGAAGGGCGGGGGTGTATGCTCTATGATTAACGACTCATGGTGTAATCATAACAACCTACAGGAACTCAAGTCCTTCTGCTCAACGGATCTAGAATTCCTTACAATCACCCGATCTAGAATTCCTTACAATTGTCGGCCATTTTACCTACCAAGAGAATTCTCGTCAGTTACAGTCACAGCTGTGTACATTACCCCTCAAGCAGACTACAAGACGGCCATCAAGGAACTTCACTGGACTATATGCAAACTGGAATCCATACATCCTGAGGCTAACAAAGCAAATTTGAGAACAAGTCTACCTAAATTCTACCAGAACATTGATTGCGCTATGCTCATGCGCTATAACTTCCGCGATGCATACAAAGCCCTCCCCAAACCTCCCTTTTGGCAAATCCGACCAGGACGCCATTTTGCTCCGTCCGTCTTATAGGCAGAAACTCAAACAGGATGTACCAGTGACAAGAACCATTCAACTCTGGTCCGACCAATCGGAAGCCATGCTTCAAGATTGTTTTGATCACGTGGACTGGAATATGTTCCGGTCAGCCTCAGAGAACAACATCGATACGTGCGTTTATAAAGAAGTGCATTGGAGATGTTGTACCCACTGTGACTGCTGAAACCTACCCTAACCAGAAACTGTGGATGGATGGCGGCATTCGCTCAAAACTGGAACCGCGATCAAACCGCAATTAACCATGGAAAGACATCTGGGAATATGTCTGAATATAAACTGTGTAACTATTCCCTCCGCAAGGCAATCAAACAAGCGAAATGCCAGTACAGGGACAAGGTAGAGTCGAAATTAAATGGCTCAGACGTATGTGGCAGCGTCTACAGGAAATCACAGATTACAGAAAGAAATCCAGCCACGTCAAGGACACTGATGCCACGCTTCCAGACAAACTAAACACCTTCTTTGCCCACTTTGAGGACAATACAGTGCCACCATCACGACCCGCTATCAAGGACTGCCCCTCCCCCCTCTCCGTGGCTGACGTGAATAAAACATTTAAACGTGTTAACCCTCACAAGTCTGCTGACCCAGACAGCATCCCTAGCCGCATCCTCAAAGCATGCGCAGACCAGGTGGCTGGTGTGTTTACGAACATATTCAATCCCTCCCTATACCAGTCTGTTGTCCCCAAATGTTTCAAGATGGCTACCATTGTTCCTGTACCCAAGAAGGCAAAGATAGCTGAACTAAATGACTACCCCCGTAGCACTCACTTCTGTCATCATGAAGTGCTTTGAGAGACTAGCGAAGGATCATATCACCTTCACCTTACCGGCCACCATAGACCCACTTCAGTTTGCATACCGTCCCAAAGGTCCACAGACGACGCCATCACACTGCACAATGCCCTATCCCATCTTGACAAAAGGAATACCCATGTAAGAATGCTGGTCATTGACTTCAGCTCAGCATTCAACACCATAGTACCCTCCAAGCTCATCATCAAGCTGGAGGCCCTGAGTCTCAAATTTGCCCTGTGCAATTGGGTCCTGGACTTTCTGACGAGCCGCCCCCAGGTGGTGAAGGTAGGAAACACCATCTCTACTTTGCTGACCCTCAACACTGGGGCCCCACAAGGGTGCGTGCTCAGCCCTCTCCTGTGCTCCCTGTTCGCCCACCACTGAGTGGCCATGCACGCCTCCAACTCAATCAAGTTTGCAGACAACACAACAGTAATGGGCTTGATTACCAACAATGATGAGACAGCCTACAGGGAGGAGGTGAGGGCACTCAGAGTGAGGTGTCAGGAAAACAAAATCAAATCAAATCAAATCAAATTAAATTTTATTTGTCACATACACATGGTTAGCAGATGTTAATGCGAGTGTAGCGAAATGCTTGTGCTTCTTGTTCCGACAATGCAGTGATAACCAACAAGTAATCTAACTAACAATTCTAAAACTACTGTCTTATACACAGTGTAAGGGGATAAAGAATATGTACATAAGGATATATGAGTGAGTGATGGTACAGAGCAGCATACAGTAGATGGTATCGAGTACAGTATATACATATGAGATGAGTATGTAGACAAAGTAAACAAAGTGGCATAGTTAAAGTGGCTAGTGATACATGTATTACATAAGGATGCAGTCGATGATGTAGAGTACAGTATATACGTATGCATATGAGATGAATAATGTAGGGTAAGTAACATTTTATAAGGTAGCATTGTTTAAAGTGGCTAGTGATATATTTACATCATTTCCCATCAATTCCCATTATTAAAGTGGCTGGAGTTGGGTCAGTGTCAATGACAGTGTGTTGGCAGCAGCCACTCAATGGTGGCTGTTTAACAGTCTGATAGCCTTGAGATAGAAGCTGTTTTTCAGTCTCTCAGTCCCAGCTTTGATGCACCTGTACTGACCTCGCCTTCTGGATGATAGCGGGGTGAACAGGCAGTGGTTCGGGTGGTTGATGTCCTTGATGATCTTTATGGCCTTCCTGTAACATCGGGTGGTGTAGGTGTCCTGGAGGGCAGGTAGTTTGCCCCGGTGATGCGTTGTGCAGACCTCACTACCCTCTGGAGAGCCTTACGGTTGAGGGCGGAGCAGTTGCCGTACCAGGCGGTGATACAGCCCGCCAGGATGCTCTCGATTGTGCATCTGTAGAAGTTTGTGAGTGCTTTTGGTGACAAGCCGAATTTCTTCAGCCTCCTGAGGTTGAAGAGGCGCTGCTGCGCCTTCTTCACGACGCTGTCAGTGTGAGTGGACCAATTCAGTTTGTCTGTGATGTGTATGCCGAGGAACTTAAAACTTGCTACCCTCTCCACTACTGTTCCATCGATGTGGATAGGGGGTGTTCCCTCTGCTGTTTCCTGAAGTCCACAATCATCTCCTTAGTTTTGTTGACGTTGAGTGTGAGGTTATTTTCCTGACACCACACTCCGAGGGCCCTCACCTCCTCCCTGTAGGCCGTCTCGTCGTTGTTGGTAATCAAGCCTACCACTGTTGTGTCGTCCGCAAACTTGATGATTGAGTTGGAGGCGTGCGTGGCCACGCAGTCGTGGGTGAACAGGGAGTACAGGAGAGGGCTCAGAACGCACCCTTGTGGGGCCCCGTGTTGAGGATCAGCGGGAGGAGATGTTTTGCCTACCCTCACCACCTGGGGCGGCCCGTCAGGAAGTCCAGTACCCAGTTGCACAGGGCGGGGTCGAGACCCAGGGTCTCGAGCTTGATGACGAGCTTGGAGGGTACTATGGTGTTGAATGCCGAGCTGTAGTCGATGAACAGCATTCTCACATAGGTATTCCTCTTGTCCAGGTGGGTTAGGGCAGTGTGCAGTGTGGTTGAGATTGCATCGTCTGTGGACCTATTTGGGCGGTAAGCAAATTGGAATGGGTCTAGGGTGTCAGGTAGGGTGGAGGTGATATGGTCCTTGACTAGTCTCTCAAAGCACTTCATGATGACGGAAGTGAGTGCTACGGGGCGGTAGTCGTTTAGCTCAGTTACCTTAGCTTTCTTGGGAACAGGAACAATGGTGGCCCTCTTGAAGCATGTGGGAACAGCAGACTGGTATAGGGATTGATTGAATATGTCCGTAAACACACCGGCCAGCTGGTCTGCGCATGCTCTGAGGGCGCGGCTGGGGATGCCGTCTGGGCCTGCAGCCTTGCGAGGGTTAACACGTTTAAATGTCTTACTCACCTCGGCTGCAGTGAAGGAGAGACCGCATGTTTTCGTTGCAGGCCGTGTCAGTGGCACTGTATTGTCCTCAAAGCGGGCAAAAAAGTTATTTAGTCTGCCTGGGAGCAAGACATCCTGGTCCGTGACTGGGCTGGGTTTCTTCTTGTAGTCCGTAATCTCTCACTCAACGTCAACAAAACAAAGGAGATGATTGTGGACTTTAGGAAACAGCAGAGGAAGCAACCCCTATCCACATCGAAGGGCCAGCAGTGGAGAAGGTGGAAAGTTTTACGTTCCTCGGCCTATACATCACAGACAAACTGAACTCAGACAGTGTCGTGAAGAATGCTCAACAGCGCCTCTTCAACCACAGGAGGCTGAAGAAATGTGGCTTGTCACCAAAAATCCCTGACAAATTTTTACAGACAAATTCTACAAAACAATATCCAAGACGGCGTAGCAGTCGGACGTGTGTTTTAGTCTTGTCTCTTCGTGTCCCTTGTAAACAGTTTTTCCTTGTTTTTTGTATATATATTTAATATTTTAACATCACTTTCTATCTATGGACTGAATATACTCTCCTGCAACCTGCCTCACCCAATGCGATACAGATCTGCTATTTTTATACTCATCAACTCATCAAAAACGAGCCAGCTAACTGGCTACTAGTTAGCCACGGCCTGCAAGCTGTTTAAAGTACATCGGACCGTTAGCTTAAGAGGCCCATCGGACAAATTCTATGGCCACTACACCCACCATATGGAGGGAGCCCTGCTGATCTGTCGTCTGAACCGTTGCCTGAACCGATACCCCAACAGATGCTAGCCAGCTAAATAGCTACTAGCTAGAAGTCATCAGCCACGTCTAGCACGGACAACTCTCGCCAGTCTGCACAGCGCGACTAAAACCAGAGCAAATCGGACTTAATTTTCTCCATATCTCCGGATTCCTACCACAAGCTCGGTGACATCACCTGGTTTAAATTATATTTCTAGATGATATCTCATATCTCATATATTTCATATACTTCTTTCATCGTCACTCTATGCACAGGTTTACCCTCACTGTATCCACATCCTACCATACCTTTGTTTGTACATTATGCCTTGAATCTATTCTACCGTGCCCAGAAATCTGCTCCTTTTACTCTCTGTTCTGAACGTACTACATGACCAGTTATTTTAGCCTTTAGCCATACTCTTATCCTACTCCTCCTCTGTTCCTCTGGTGATGTGGAGGATAATCCAGGCCCTGCAGTGCCTAGCTCCACTCCCATTCCCCAGGCACTATCATTTGCTGACTTCTGTAACCGTAAAAGCCTTGCACACTCTGCCAACCTGGATGTCCTAGCTGTGTCTGAATCCTGGCTCAGGAAGACCACCAAAAACCCTGAAATTTCCATCCCCAACTATAACATTTTCCGACAAGATAGAATTGCCAAAGGGGGCGGTGTTGCAATCAACTGCAGAAATAGCCTTCAGTGTTCTGTCTTACTATCCAGGTCTGTACCAAACAATTTGAGCTTCTACTTTTAAAAATAACCTTTCCAGAAACAAGTCTCTCACCGTTGCTGCTTGCTATAGACCACCCTCTGCCCCAGCTGTGCCCTGGACACCATATGTGAACTGATTTCTCCCCATCTATCTTCAGAGCTAGTGCTGCTAGGTGACCTAAACTGGGACATGCTTAACACCCCGGCCGCCCTACAATCTAAGCTTGGTGTCCTCAAACTCTCACAAATTAACAATGAATCCACCAGGTACAACCCTAAATCTGTAAACACGGGCACCCTCATAGATATCATTCTAACCAATTTGCCCTCCAAATACACCTCTGCTGTTTTCAACCAAGATCTCAACGATCACTGCCTCATTGCCTGCATCCGTAACGGGTCTGAGGTCAAACGACCACCTCTCATCACTATCAAACGCTCCCTAAAACACTTCAGCAAGCAGGCCTTCCTATTCGACCTGGACCGAGAGACTGAAAAACAGCTTCTATCTCAAGGCCATCTGACTGCTAAACAACCATCACTAAATCAGAAAGGCTGCGGCCTACATTGAGACCCAATCACTGGTCACTTTAATAAATGGATCACTAGTCACCTTATACAATGCACTCTAAATAACGCCACTTTAATCATGTTTACACATCTTACATTACTCACATCACATGTATATACTCTATTTTATACCATATATTGCGCCTTCGACATTGCCCATCCATATACTTACATGTACATATTCTCATTCACCCCTTTATATTTGTATGTATAAGGTAGTTGTTGCGGAATTGTTAGATTAGTTGTTAGATATTACTGCACTGTCGGAACTAGAAGCACAAGCATTTCGCGACACTCCCATTAACATCTGCTAATCATGTGTACGTGACAAATAACATTTGATTTGATTTGATTACCAAGATAAATGTGGAAGCCTGTAACGTGTAACAACAAGTTCTGATACTATCTGAAATGCTGATTGAACAAATTGTATTCCAGATAATGTCAAAAGGCCAGCCCAGTGAATCAACAGTTAGGTGAGGGAGAGGACATTGCTAATGGTGGACATGGTAAATAGTACTGCATAGAATCTGTAATTCTTCAGTAATACCATGAATCATTATATACATTGCGTTCAGAAAGTATTCAGACCCCTTGACTTTTTCTACATTTTGTTAATTTTTGGCCGTATTCTTAAATGGATTCAAACTTTTTTGTCTTCTCATTTTCTCTTCAGTCTACACACATTACCCCGTAATGACAAAGTGAAAAGAGACATTTAGATTGGACATGATTTGGAAAGGCACACACCTGTCTATATAAAGTCCCACAATTGACTGTGCAGGTCAGAGCAAAAACCAAGCCAAAGGTCAAAGATATTGTCCGTAGAGCTCTGAGACAGGATTGTGTTGAGGCACAGATCTGGGGAAGGTACCCAAAAAAATTCTGCAGCATTGAAGGTCCCCAAGATCACAGTGGCCTCCATCATTCTTAAACAGAAGAAGTTTGGAACCACAAAGACTCTTCCTAGAGCTGGCCGCCCAGCCAAACTGAGCAATCGAGGGAGAAGGGCCTTGGTCAGGGAGGTGACCTAGAACCCGGTGGTCATTCTGACAGAGCTTCAGAGTTTCTCTGTGGAGATGGGAGAACCTTCCAGAAGGACAACCATCTCTGCAGCACTCCACCAATCAGGCCTTTATGGTAGAGTGGCCAGACGGAAGCCACTCCTCAGTAAAATGCACATGACAGCCCACTTGGAGTTTGCCAAAAGGCACCAAAAGAAGTCTCTGACCATGAGAATCAAGAATATCTGGTCTGCAGAAACCAAGATTAAACTCCTTGGCCTGAATGCCAAGTGTCTCATCTGGAGGAAACCTGGCACCATCCCTATGGTGAAGCATGTGATGGCAGCATCATGCTGTGGGGATTTGGATGTTTTTCAGCGGCGGCAGGGACTGGGAGACTAGTCAGGATTGAGGGAAAGATGAATGGAGCGAAGTACAGAGATATCCTTAATGAAAACCTGCTTCAGAGTGATCAGGACCTCAGACTGGGGTGAAGGTTCAACTTCCAAAAAGGACAACAACCTTAAGCACACAGCAAGACAATGCATGAGTGGCTTCGGGACAAGTCTCTGAATGTCCTTGAGTGGCCCAGCCAGAACTCGTACTTGAACCAGATTAAAAGCTTGTAGCTTCATGCCCAATAAGAGTCGAGGCTGTAATCGCTGCCAAAGGTACTTCAACAAAGTTGACCGACCTGTTTGATTCTGATTTATTTAGCAAAATTTAAAATGGTGTTTTTTTACATTGGATAAAAGTAAAGACTCAGAGCTAGAAAATGGTATATCATACACTACAGTTGACGAACAATGGAAAAGTAATTATGCTTTGAAGGTTGGTAAACTTGTAACCTCACTTTTTTTTAAATAAATGGCCCCAGAGTGTTTTGGTACCTACTGGTGAGCTCTTCGTCTACACCTATTCAGCATCGTTCACACCCTTTTAAGCTCTAGCTCCACCCATCTCTTTAACGATTCACATGTGAGGCTATGTACTAAACAACCAAAGGCTGGCTTATACTATGGGTGTGTTCTTAAATTTAATCTGGAGTGCTGGAGTGCCAGAGTGCCAGAGTGCCGGAGTGCCGGAGTGCCGGAGTGCCGGAGTGTGCTCGGGGCATTCGTAAACTTAGAGTGTTGTCAGATTGGCCGTTTGTAAATTCAGAGCGTTTCACTCTCAGAGCGCACACTGAACGCTCTAGCGCTCTAGAGTAGGGATGATCCGAGCGTTCTGACCTAACAGTAGTCAAGCATCCAAGCTAACTAGCTAACGTTGGCTAGCTACTTCCAGACAAATAAGAGAACACCTCACTCTGATAATTTTACTCACCCTGGTAGAGCTGGTTTGTTGTTATGTTATCCAGAGTGTTAGTAACTGCAACTGTGCTGCTGGCAACAATTTAATTACACTTTTTTTCCAACGTTTACTGACACCGACCATATTCAACGGGTGTTGAGCGTTTGTAAATTGGTCAGTTATTCTGCGTTCTGGCACAATCAGACAAGAGTGCTCTGAAATCGGAGTAGACAGCCAGTGCGAATTTACCAGCTACGCCTATCGACAGTTGTCGCAGTGACGTCATAAGGGCTCTGAGATACTAATATTACTATACAGATCATTAGCTAGCTAGCTAACAGTACACTTTAACTTGAAATTAAAATTATAATCTGGAGACAGGTATTTTATACAACATCCTTCGGTGTGTTCTCTTTTTGACTGAGTCTGCATATTTGCAATCAAATGCCAGAATTTTTCCTTAGCGACCATAGTCTAATTCCACTGATTTCAAAACTCGGTCCTCCAAAAATTGTAGAGCAAAATTATGCAGTTCTATAATGTGACATCTTTCAAAAAAGCAGTGTTAGAAAGGATTACATACACATCCTGACCAGTTCATATTACAGACAGAATCGAGCTACATGGCAGACCAATCAGAACTCATCTCTTGGCATGTCCAGCCCACTCATTATTTCAGCCAATCATGGCTAATGGGAAGGTTGCTGACTTTTCCATGGCTAAACCAACTAGGCTCATAATTTGCCTACAGTAGTTAAATAAAGGTTAACAAATAAAATAACAATTTAACAATTTCATTTGTATTAACAGATGTCATACAAGTTTGTTATTAAGGCACATGAAAGCTCACGTAGTTACTCGCGACATATGCCTAGTTTCCTGAAACGAGTCACAGTACTGAGTAAAGGGTCTGAATACTTATGTAAATCTGATATTACAGTGGGGCAAAAAAGTATTTAGTCAGCCACCAATTGTGCAAGTTCTCCCACTTAAAAAGATGAGAAAGGCCTGTAATTTTCATCATAGGTACACTTCAACTATGACAGACAAAATGAGGGAAAGAAATCCAGAAAATCACATTGTAGGACTTTTAATTTATTTATTTGCAAATTATGGTGGAAAATAAGTATTTGGTCAATAACAAGACACACCGTATTCCTTATATAGAGCACTACTGGTCCGTCCGTCCGTCCGTCCTACAGTATCCGAGCCATATCTGCCACGCAATTCTGTTGTTATTGTGATGTCATCCCACAGCTGAAGTACAACCATGTGGATCTAGACTACAGCTTTCTGTCATCTTATTAGAGAGGGGTTTGAGATGCAGTTATAAAACAGGCAGTTATTGATCACTTTCTTAAAATATATTTAAAAAATATATATATATATATATATATATTTATTTTAATTTAACTAGGCGAAAAAATATTATTTACAATCACAGCCTAGGAACAGTGGGTTAACTGCCTTGTTCAGAGGCAGAACGACAGATTTTTAGCTTGTCAGCTTGGGGATTTGATCTATCGATCTTTTGGTTACTGCCCCAATACTCAAAACACCAGGCTACCTGCTAAATGTGTCTAAATGTGTCTAAATGTTTCTCAAATTCGTCAATAAAGCTACAAATGTATAATCACTGACAAATATTAAGAGAAAAACAGATGTGAAGCCTTTACTAACACTTTACGGTGACGAAACAAAGAACCAGACTGAGAACGTAATGCTGAGATGCAGGTGTCTTTATCGATGGCATACTGAAGTGAGGATTGTCATATCAGATGAGTGAGACAATGACACACTAATATGACAGTAGGGTCAAAGGTTGAATGTGAAGGTTCATCCTCTTGGGACAGAGCTGCTGTGTAGCTGTACTGTAGCTATAGTTGATGGTTCCCTGCCCCAGGGCTGTGGTGGAACAGGTGCCCAGGTGGTCGTCAGCTGACACATCGTTGTCCCACACCTCCAGCTTCAGGTTGTCATCGGCCTTCACATCATTGCAGATGAGCCTGTTACTCCAAGTTGGGTCTGAATTGTTGTTAATGATTTTGGTATTGCCAGGAGAGATGGTTCCACACCAAACATTTACGAAGCCATGGGCTTTGGACCAGAAATCAACAGCACACATACTTTTTGTAGGTGACTGATGTCAGAGAACAAGAGGAGGTGTCTGATGTCAGAGAACAAGAGGAGGTGTCTGATGGTGGAGAACAGGAGGAGGTGACTGATGGAGAACAAGAGGAGGTGACTGATGGTGGAGAACAAGAGGAGGTGACTGATGGTGGAGAACAAGAAGATAGTACTGATGGTGGAGAACAGGAGGAGGTGACTGATGGTGGAGAACAGGAGGATGTGACTGATGGTGGAGAACAGGAGGAGGTGACTGATGGTGGAGAACAAGAGGAGGTGACTGATGGTGGAGAACAGGAGGAGGTGACTGATGGTGGAGAACAGGAGGATGTGACTGATGGTGGAGAACAAGAGGAGGTGACTGATGGTGGAGAACAAGAGGAGGTGACTGATGGTGGAGAACAGGAGGAGGTGACTGATGGTGGAGAACAAGAGGAGGTGACTGATGGTGGAGAACAGGAGGAGGTGACTGATGGTGGAGAACAAGAGGAGGTGACTGATGGTGGAAAACAAGAGGAGGTGACTGATGGTGGAGAACAAGAGGAGGTGACTGATGGTGGAGAACAAGAGGAGGTGACTGATGGTGGAGAACAAGAGGAGGTGACTGATGGTGGAGAACAAGAGGAGGTGACTGATGGTGGAGAACAAGAGGAGGTGACTGATGGTGGAGAACAAGAGGAGGTGACTGATGGTGGAGAACAAGAGGAGGTGACTGATGGTGGAGAACAGGAGGAGGTGACTGATGGTGGAGAACAAGAGGAGGTGACTGATGGTGGAGAACAAGAGGAGGTGACTGATGGTGGAGAACAAGAAGATAGTACTGATGGTGGAGAACAGGAGGAGGTGACTGATGGTGGAGAACAGGAGGAGGTGACTGATGGTGGAGAACAGGAGGATGTGACTGATGGTGGAGAACAAGAAGATAGTACTGATGGTGGAGAACAGGAGGAGGTGACTGATGGTGGAGAACAGGAGGATGTGACTGATGGTGGAGAACAAGAAGATAGTACTGATGGTGGAGAACAAGAGGAGGGGAATGATGGTGGAGACCAAGAGGAGGGGAATGATGGTGGAGACCAAGAGGAGGGGAATGATGGTGGAGAACAAGAGGAGGGGAATGATGGTGGAGAAAAAAAAACTGATTCAACTTGTAAAGGGCTTGATAGAGGAAGGACAACTACGAGAGAGAGAGAGAGATTTCTATCAAAATGTTGTAAATATATAAGTAGAGGAGTCAAAGAAAACAGGTGTTGTGCAAATACAAATCACATTCTGTAAATATGTACATGTAGTTTGCCAAACATATGTCATGATCCAAAAGCCAATCCTCATTATCACAAACAAATGTCATGATCCAAAAGCCAATCCTCATTATCACAAACATATGTCATGATCCAAAAGCCAATCCTCATTATCACAAACATATGTCATGATCCAAAAGCCAATCCTCATTATCACAAACAAATGTCATGATCCAAAAGCCAATCCTCATTATCACAAACAAATGTCATGATCCAAAAGCCAATCCTCATTATCACAAACAAATGTCATGATCCAAAAGCCAATCCTCATTATCACAAACAAATGTCATGATCCAAAAGCCAATCCTCATTATCACAAACAAATGTCATGATCCAAAAGCCAATCCTCATTATCACAAACATATGTCATGATCCAAAAGCCAATCCTCATTATCACAAACAAATGTCATGATCCAAAAGCCAATCCTCATTAACACAAACAAATGTCATGATCCAAAAGCTAATCCTCATTATCACAAACAAATGTCATGATCCAAAAGCCAATCCTCATTATCACAAACAAATGTCATGATCCAAAAGCCAATCCTCATTAACACAAACAAATGTCATGATCCAAAAGCCAATCCTCATTAACACAAACATATGTCATGATCCAAAAGCCAATCCTCATTAACACAAACAAATGTCATGATCCAAAAGCCAATCCTCATTAACACAAACAAATGTCATGATCCAAAAGCCAATCCTCATTATCACAAACAAATGTCATGATCCAAAAGCCAATCCTCATTATCACAAACATATGTCATGATCCAAAAGCCAATCCTCATTAACACAAACAAATGATGATTAGCATATAAATGCAAGACAGTTTTTTTTTATGGTTAAACCAGAACATTTTACACACATATTTCTTACTTTGCAAAGAACATTTGTGACTCCACAGTTTACATTTGTGACCTGCATTTTACATATTTACATATTTGTGACTTACATTACATTTGTGAGTTGACTCACACTTGTGAATTGCTCCACTTATTTGTGAGTGTCCTCACATAGTTTTGAGTTGTGTTTTATAGATCACTTTGTACAGATTTTTCGATTCAGAATCCAGTTCTCATAAAAATAAGACACAACTGAATATATCAGTTACTTTTAGAAATGCATCTGTTTGGTATCCTAGCTTCCTTTCTTCATTTCCTATCTTAATTTCCTACTTTCCTAGCTGTCTTTCCTAGATCCCTTTCCTCCCCTCCTTTCCTACGGTAGGTCTCTTTCCTCCTATAGTTTTCTAACTCCCTTTCCCTTCCTTCTTTCCTAGCTTCTGTTCCTTGATCCTTTTCCTTCCTTTCCTAGATCCATTTCTTCCTTGCCTTGCTTCCTTTCCTTACCCTCTTTCCTTCCCTCGATTATTTTCCTCTCCTTTTCTAGATTCCTTACCTCATTTTCCAGCTTCCTTTCCACCTACTACCGTAGTGGGCATTCTACATTACAACTACTGTTACGTTAATGTTCTGCCACCGGAGGTTACTCAGGAGAAAATCAAGTTTATCTTTATAAAACAAATAAAAAGCATATTGTATCACAGTGCCTCACCTCTTTCAAAAGCTCTAATTTAACTTCACTGTGTATAAGAATATGAATATGTATATATGAATAGTGTGTAACTATTATTTTTGTTGTCTCTTGGTGACTTTCCTAAGTATATAACAAGGGTCATGGATGTACTAAACATATTATCACTTCATGAGTGAAGTGAGGGCAGAGTTACTTTTGCCACTTCACTCTATTTTTGAATGCCCACATAGTCAACTATTTGTGTTTTACTTGTATTTTATTGTCTATTCAATTAAATAGCCATGTATGAGGTTGTCACATTTTGCTCAGTCATCATGTGCCAATGACTATAATAAAACATGCAATTATGTCCAACGCATATTAGAAAACACTCCAAAACACTCCATAGCATATTATAACACTCTCTAAAACACCTCATAGCATATTATAACACTCTCTAAAACACCCCATAGCATATTATAACACTCTCTAAAACACCCCATAGCATATTATAACACTCTCTAAAACAGTCCATAGCATATTATAACACTCTCTAAAACACCCCATAGCATATTATAACACTCTCTAAAACACCCCATAGCATATTATAACACTCTCTAAAACACCCCATAGCATATTATAACACTCTCTAAAACACCCCATAGCATATTATAACACTCTCTAAAACACCCCATAGCATATTATAACACTCTCTAAAACACCTCATAGCATATTAGAAAACACTCCAAAGCATATTAAAGGGGTAACTTCCCCTTTAACGCTCAGTGTCAAAGCAGCAAGGCATCAGGTCACATTTTTTTGAGTCTCTGTTTGGTTTGACTCGACCAGGGATTGAACCCTTCCAATCTCAGGGTGGACATTCTACCACAGGGCCACTGACTTGCTGCTACTGTTATAATGACTGTAATAGTAGCAGTACTGATAGTGTAGAAGGCACAATGACACTACTGTAGTTGGAGGAAAAGAAGGAAAGAGAACAAGGAAAGGAAGTTGGGAAGTTGAGCAAGGAAATGAGAAAAGGAGTAGAGGACAGGAAGCTAGGAAATGAGAAAAGGAGTAGAGGACAGGAAGCTAGGAAATGAGAAAAGGAGTAGAGGACAGGAAGCTAGGGAAGGAGGAATGGAAGATGTGTAAGACCAAGAAATTAAGCTAAAAAAGGAGGAAAGGTAGCTAGGAAAATATAGGAGGAAAGGTAACTAGGAAAATATAAGAGGAAAGGGAGCTAGGAAAGCAAAGGAGGGGAGGAAGGGAAGGAAAGAGAGAAAACAAAATAAAGGTACGAAAGGAAAGGAAACTAGGGAAGGAGGAGAGGAAAGGAAGTTAGGGAAAGAAAGGGTACAAGAAAATCAGTAAAGAAAGCTAGGAAATGAGGTTCAGGATCAAGAAAAGAAGGAGAAAAAGCTAAGGAAGATAGGAAAGACCAAGAAAAGGAAGTTATTAAGAAAGGAGGAATGGAAACCAGAAAGTAGACGAGTAAAGGAAATTAGGTAAGAAAGCTAGGAAATGTGGAACGGATCTAGAAACAGAGGAGAGGAAAGGAATCTATGTAAGGAAAGGGAGCCAGAAAAGGAGGAGATGTGGCTAGGCAAGGAGGAAAGGAACACAAATAAGAAAGGATAGGAGGAAAGAGAGCTAGGAAAGCAAATGAGCGGAGGAGAATAAGGAATGGGAGGAACGGAAGCTAGGAAAGAAGGAATGGAAGACAGGAAAGACGAAGGAAAGGAAGGTAGGAAAGGATAGAATGAAAGGGAGCTATGAAAGGAAGCTAAGGAAGGAGGAAAGGGAAATAAGAAAGGAGGAGAGGAATCCAGGGAAAGAAAGGAGAAAAGGAAGTAAAGGGATCAAGGAAAGGAAGCTAGGATACCGAACAGATGCATTTCTAAAAGTCATTGTTACCTTATTTTTTATGAGAACTGAGGATGTCCTAATCTGAATTCAGTATCTTAAATCTGCACAAACCTATCTGTAAAAAAACAGTCAAATATGTGAGATCACTCACAAATAAAGTCAGTGGCGCAACAGGTACATTTGAATAACCTCACAAGACTAATGCAATTCAAGAAGATGGAATATACAAGTCACAAATATTGTCATTGTCGTGTCTTTACTATCATTAACTGAAGACTTATAGTTTTTATCAAAGATTCTCTGTAATTAGTTACTGTGCGATCAACTGACTAATCACATAACTAATTAACTAGGAAGTCGGGGCACCAAGGAAAAATATTCAGATTACAAAGTTATCATTTCCTAAAATAATAAATTAGTCTTCGAATTAATGAATCATTTACTATTCACGTTAGTCTCATTCCAAACGTCATAAATTGTTGGTTATCTGCACAAACTCAGTCTTCACTATGAGTCATCCATACATCAATTGTCTTAAATCATTTATTTATTATGCATAAACAAACAAGGTAAATGTGGTTCCATGAAATGTGCACTAAGCCGGCATGGCGGCTTGTTAGACAAAAGGGGAAGTGGGGGTCGACTAAGAAGTCACTACAGAGTGATAATTATAACAATTAAAATGCTAATCCTTTACACATGAACTCTCACTCATTCGGGAACAATTGCAATCAATATATATATTTAAGATCAGTTTGTCATCTTGATCGCTGGTGAAAAGTTTGTGTCTTTCGTAGAATTGTCCGTCTCTCTCCCTCTCTCTCTCTCTGTCTTGGTTAGAGGGGATAGTTCAAAGTGACATTCGTTATAGAATGGATGTTTCGGCGGTTGTCGTTCTTCGCGTTCAATGATACCGAATTCCTAGCTGCAGACTAGTAATTAATATCAAAGACTTATTCTCATTCTGTCGGTATCGATAGACTAAGAGCTTAACCACGTGGTATGGTTAAAAGATTCAACATGGTCTGCAACCATTAGCCATCTCGTAATTGAGGTAAGCTCGGTCTGCTGATAATTTCTCAAAGTTGGGTTTTATTCGGAATGGCAGAAAAGGGTTGTCCCAGGATGTCTGACCCTAACTGGGCTCAGGGGCGGTCTTCTGATTTAGTTCAAATCAAAAGGGAATTGTATTTTTCTTCATTAAACAGTCCACAATCATATTACACAATTATACAAACAGTATCATACTCACTCATTCCTCTTATACAACAATTAGATATAAACCTCATATCTGAGGCTATTATATAAACAGTGTTATGGTAATGTGGACACACCGTCTCCCACGAGCTTCCCCAAGTTGTGCCAAACGGACCAGTTCGTAGCTGGATTCTTCACCAATCTTTTACACTTTCTCCGGAACATGAAATGTGTTCGTACCTCAAGTTCTGTGAGGTGGAAGGATTTCCTTTGTCCTCTATGAAAGTTTACCCTCTCTCTACTATGTGGCAGGGTCTTCTCAGGATTTATGACCTCTGACCACAGCAGCCTAGTTGAAGGAGGCAAAGGGGGGAGGCAGAGGGAGAGTGGGATGGGGTTGCTATACCCAAAGAGGCCAATGTCATGACATCATATTTACAAAATCTGAAACTGTAAGTATATCGGAGGGCTCCCTGACCATATTGTGGTTTCCCTCGCTGATGGTGTTGCTGCAGCAATGTCATAACAGGTTGGATCCTAAAGATAACTTATTGTAATATAACATAAGGACTTAATTATCACCATGTGGAAATGTTCCCCTTTATAAGGACCTTACCCAGTCACCCTGTCATAATTATACCAACCCCTGACACCACATGTAGATTCACAGCTAGGACCTTACCCAGTCACCCTGTCATAATTATACCAACCCCTGACACCACATGTAGAATCACAGCTAGGACATTTACATTTAAGTCATTTAGCAGACGCTCTTATCCAGAGCGACTTACAAATTGGTGCATTCACCTTATGACCTCCAGTGGAACAGTAGTGCATCTAAATCTTTTCAGGGGGAGGGGGGGTGAGAGGGATTACTTTATCCTATCCTAGGTATTCCTTAAAGAGGTGGGGTTTCAGGTGTCTCCGGAAGGTGGTGATTGACTCCGCTGTCCTGGCGTCGTGAGGGAGTTTGTTCCACCATTGGGGGGCCAGAGCAGCGAACAGTTTTGACTGGGCTGAGCGGGAACTGTACTTCCTCAGTGGTAGGGAGGCGAGCAGGCCAGAGGTGGATGAACGCAGTGCCCTTGTTTGGGTGTAGGGCCTGATCAGAGCCTGGAGGTACTGAGGTGCCGTTCCCCTCACAGCTCCGTAGGCAAGCACCATGGTCTTGTAGCGGATGCGAGCTTCAACTGGAAGCCAGTGGAGGGAGCGGAGGAGCGGGGTGACGTGAGAGAACTTGGGAAGGTTGAACACCAGACGGGCTGCGGCGTTCTGGATGAGTTGTAGGGGTTTAATGGCACAGGCAGGGAGCCCAGCCAACAGCGAGTTGCAGTAATCCAGACGGGAGATGACAAGTGCCTGGATTAGGACCTGCGCCGCTTCCTGTGTGAGGCAGGGTCGTACTCTGCGGATGTTGTAGAGCATGAACCTACAGGAACGGGCCACCGCCTTGATGTTAGTTGAGAACGACAGGGTGTTGTCCAGGATCACGCCAAGGTTCTTAGCGCTCTGGGAGGAGGACACAATGGAGTTGTCAACCGTGATGGCGAGATCATGGAACGGGCAGTCCTTCCCCGGGAGGAAGAGCAGCTCCGTCTTGCCGAGGTTCAGCTTGAGGTGGTGATCCGTCATCCACACGGATATGTCTGCCAGACATGCAGAGATGCGATTCGCCACCTGGTCATCAGAAGGGGGAAAGGAGAAGATTAATTGTGTGTCGTCTGCATAGCAATGATAGGAGAGACCATGTGAGGTTATGACAGAGCCAAGTGACTTGGTGTATAGCGAGAATAGGAGAGGGCCTAGAACAGAGCCCTGGGGGACACCAGTGGTGAGAGCACGTGGTGTGGAGACGGATTCTCGCCACGCCACCTGGTAGGAGCGACCTGTCAGGTAGGACGCAATCCAAGCGTGGGCCGCGCCGGAGATGCCCAACTCGGAGAGGGTGGAGAGGAGGATCTGATGGTTCACAGTATCGAAGGCAGCCGATAGGTCTAGAAGGATGAGAGCAGAGGAGAGAGAGTTAGCTTACCCAGTCCTTACCCAGTCACCCTGTCATAATTATACCAACCCCTGACACCACATGTAGATTCACAGCTAGGACCTTACCCAGTCACCCTGTCATAATTATACCAACCCCTGACACCACATGTAGAATCACAGCTAGGACCTTACCCAGTCACCCTGTCATAATTATACCAACCCCTGACACCACATGTAGAATCACAGCTGGCCAGTTCTCAGTAATGTCTCTTAACCAAACCTTATATAGTTCTCAATGATGTCTCTAAACCAATCTGTATAGGGTTCTCAGTAATGTCTCTAAACCAATCTGTATAGGGTTCTCAGTAATGTCTCTAAACCAAACTGTATAGGGTTCTCAGTAATGTCTCTAAACCAAACTGTATAGGGTTCTCAGTAATATCTCTAAACTGTATAGGGTTCTCAGTAATGTCTCTTAACCAAACTGTATAGGGTTCTCAGTAATGTCTCCTAAACCAAACTGTGTAGGGTTCTCAGTAATGTCTCTAAACCAAACTGTATAGGGTTCTCAGTAATGTCCCTAAACCAAACTGTATAGGGTTCTCAAATGCTGTCTCTAAACCAAACTGTATAGGGTTCTCAGTAATGTCTCTAAAACAAACTGTATAGGGTTCTCAGTAATGTCTCTAAACCAAACTGTATAGGGTTCTCAATGCTGTCTCTAAACCAATCTGTATAGGGTTCTCTGTAATGTCTCTAAACCAAACTGTATAGGGTTCTCAGTAATGTCTCTAAACCAAACTGTATAGGGTTCTCAGTAATATCTCTAAACCAAACTGTATAGGGTTCTCAGTAATATCTCTAAACTCTATAGGGTTCTCAGTAATGTCTCTAAACCAATCTGTATAGGGTTCTCAGTAATGTCTCTAAACCAAACTGTAAAGGGTTCTCAGTAATGTCTCTAAACCAAACTGTAATGGGTTCTCAGTAATGTCTCTAAACTGTAATGGGTTCTCAGTAATGTCTCTAAACTGTATAGGGTTCTCAGTAATGTCTCTAAACCAAACTGTAAAGGGTTCTCAGTAATGTCTCTAAACCAAACTGTAATGGGTTCTCAGTAATGTCTCTAAACTGTAATGGGTTCTCAGTAATGTCTCTAAACCAATCTGTATAGGGTTCTCAGTAATGTCTCTAAACCAAACTGTATAGGGTTCTCAGTAATGTCTCTAAACCAAACTGTAATGGGTTCTCAGTAATGTCTCTAAACTGTAATGGGTTCTCAGTAATGTCTCTAAACAAAACTGTAATGGGTTCTCAGTAATGTCTCTAAACTGTATAGGGTTCTCAGTAATGTCTCTAAACTGTATAGGGTTCTCAGTAATGTCTCTAAACTGTATAGGGTTCTCAGTAATGTCTCTAAACTGTAATGGGTTCTCAGTAATGTCTCTAAACTGTATAGGGTTCTCAGTAATGTCTCTAAACCAAACTGTAATGGGTTCTCAGTAATGTCTCTAAACTGTATAGGGTTCTCAGTAATGTCTCTAAACTGTATAGGGTTCTCAGTAATGTCTCTAAACTGTATAGGGTTCTCAGTAATGTCTCTAAACTGTATAGGGTTCTCAGTAATGTCTCTAAACCAAACTGTATAGGGTTCTCAGTAATGTCTCTAAACTGTATAGGGTTCTCAGTAATGTCTCTAAACCAAACTGTATAGGGTTCTCAGTAATGTCTCTAAACTGTATAGGGTTCTCAGTAATGTCTCTAAACTGTATAGGGTTCTCAGTAATGTCTCTAAACCAAACTGTATAGGGTTCTCAGTAATGTCTCTAAACCAAACTGTATAGGGTTCTCAGTAATGTCTCTAAACTGTAAAGGGTTTTGTGTAACATACAGTCAAAAGTTTTGTATTTATCTGATCTGTTGATTATGAATGAATGCATTTTTTTATATTAAGCTCAGGTTTAATCACAATATTGGTCTACTGTAAAGGTAAATGTTGAACGGTAAAAATCTATGTTTGAGTCACAAATGGCACCCTATTCCCTATATAGAGCACTACTGGTCAAAAGTAGTTCACTATAAAGGGAATAGGTTGTAATGTGGGACAAAGCCTTTACACACTACAGTTATATCACTCACTCTGTGGCGCCACATACAAACACTGTCTCTGGCTTCAATAGAAGCCTCTTCCAATGCTGTGGAGAGGGCTGAAATCCATCAGTAAAGCTACAAATGTATAATCACTGACAAATATTTAGACGGTTCAGGGTTCCTGCACCAGGAAGCATTCCATACTATGGGCTCCATCTGTAACTGTGGTGGAACAGGTCACCAGGTGGTCGTCAGCTGATCTGAAACTGTGGTGGAACAGGTCCACAGGAAGTCGTCAGCTGATCTGAAACTGTGGTGGAACAGGTCCACAGGAAGTCGTCAGCTGATCTGTAACTGTGGTGGAACAGGTCACCAGGAAGTCGTCAGCTGATCTGAAACTGTGGTGGAACAGGTCCACAGGAAGTCGTCAGCTGATCTGTAACTGTGGTGGAACAGGTCACCAGGAAGTCGTCAGCTGATCTGAAACTGTGGTGGAACAGGTCCACAGGAAGTCGTCAGCTGATCTGAAACTGTGGTGGAACAGGTCCACAGGAAGTCGTCAGCTGATCTGTAACTGTGGTGGAACAGGTCACCAGGAAGTCGTCAGCTGATCTGAAACTGTGGTGGAACAGGTCCACAGGAAGTCGTCAGCTGATCTGAAACTGTGGTGGAACAGGTCACCAGGTGGTCGTCAGCTGATCTGAAACTGTGGTGGAACAGGTCCACAGGAAGTCGTCAGCTGATCTGAAACTGTGGTGGAACAGGTCCACAGGAAGTCGTCAGCTGATCTGAAACTGTGGTGGAACAGGTCCACAGGAAGTCGTCAGCTGATCTGAAACTGTGGTGGAACAGGTCCACAGGAAGTCGTCAGCTGATCTGTAACTGTGGTGGAACAGGTCACCAGGAAGTCGTCA
The DNA here is from genome assembly GCF_034236695.1 of Oncorhynchus nerka. Classification (NCBI taxonomy): domain Eukaryota; kingdom Metazoa; phylum Chordata; class Actinopteri; order Salmoniformes; family Salmonidae; genus Oncorhynchus; species Oncorhynchus nerka. Next base: position 94,259,347 of record NC_088408.1, on the reverse strand, counting down.
GCTGATCTGAAACTGTGGTGGAACAGGTCCACAGGAAGTCGTCAGCTGATCTGAAACTGTGGTGGAACAGGTCCACAGGAAGTCGTCAGCTGATCTGAAACTGTGGTGGAACAGGTCCACAGGAAGTCGTCGGCTGATCTGTAACTGTGGTGGAACAGGTCACCAGGAAGTCGTCAGCTGATCTGAAACTGTGGTGGAACAGGTCCACAGGAAGTCGTCAGCTGATCTGAAACTGTGGTGGAACAGGTCACCAGGTGGTCGTCAGCTGATCTGAAACTGTGGTGGAACAGGTCCACAGGAAGTCGTCAGCTGATCTGAAACTGTGGTGGAACAGGTCCACAGGAAGTCGTCAGCTGATCTGAAACTGTGGTGGAACAGGTCCACAGGAAGTCGTCAGCTGATCTGTAACTGTGGTGGAACAGGTCACCAGGAAGTCGTCAGCTGATCTGAAACTGTGGTGGAACAGGTCCACAGGAAGTCGTCAGCTGATCTGTAACTGTGGTGGAACAGGTCACCAGGAAGTCGTCAGCTGATCTGAAACTGTGGTGGAACAGGTCCACAGGAAGTCGTCAGCTGATCTGTAACTGGTGGAACAGGTCACCAGGAAGTCGTCAGCTGATCTGTAACTGTGGTGGAACAGGTTCACCAGGAAGTCGTCAGCTGATCTGAAACTGTGGTGGAACAGGTCACCAGGTGGTCGTCAGCTGACACATCTCCACACCTCCAGCTCCAGGTTGTCTTTGACCTCCACAACATTGCAGATGAACTTGTTACTCCAGGCAGGGTCAGAATAGTTGTTAATGATTTCAGAAACAAAGCAGCTGTTGTGAAAATATAGAATGCAACTTCAAAATAAATAGTCTGTGAATATGCCCATGTAGTTTCACTGACATGTCAGGATCCAAAAGCAAATGAGTCATCATTAACAAAAACAAAAGATGCGACCTGCAACCTGGCCAAGATAAAGCAAAGCAATGCGACAAAAAAAACACAGAGTTACACATGGGATAAACAAAAGTACAGTCAATAACACAACAGAAAAATCTATATAGAGTGTGTGCAAATGGAGTAAGGAGGTAAGGCAATAAATAGGCCATAGTTGCAAAGTAATTACAATTTAACAGTTTGCTGGGTAGAGTGTTGGAGGCTGTTTTGTAAATGCCGTGCCAAAGTCGAGGATCGGTAGGACAGTCAGTTTTACAAGGATATGTTTGGCAATGTAAGTGAAGGAAGTTTTGTTGAGAAATAGGAAGCCGATTCTATATTTAATTTTGGATTGGAGATGCTTAATACGAGCCTGGAAGGAGAGTTTACAGTCTAGCCATACACCTAGGTATTTGTAGTTGTCCACATAATCTAAGTCAGAACCGTCCAGAGTAGTGATGCTAGTCGGGCGGGAGGGTGCGGGCAGCGATCGGTTGAAGATCATGCATTTAGTTTTACAAACGTTTAAGAGCAGTTGAAGGCCACGGAAGGAGAGTTGTATGGCGTTGAAACTCGTTTGGAGGTTTGTTAACACAGTGTCCAAAGAAGGTTCCAGATGTAAACAGAATGGTGTCGTCTGTGTAGAGGTGGATAAAGTAATCACCCGCAGCAAGAGTGTCACAGCGTCCGAAGAGGAGTAAGGATCGGCCCAAGATGCGGCGTGGTAAGTGTTCGTCATTTTAATGGAAAAACTGAACACTACAAAACAACAAAGTGACAAAAATGAACCACTGTGCTAACAAGCAACGTAACATAGACAATCACCCACAACCCACAATGACAAAACAGGCTACCTAAATATGGTTCCCAATCAGAGACAAAGACTAACACCTGCCTGATTGAGATCCATATCAGGCCAAACACAGAAACAGACAAACTAGACATACAACATAGAATGCCTACTCAGATCACACCCTGACCAAACAAAACATATAAACATACAAAGCAAACTATGGTCATGGCGTGACAAAGAGCGACATCATTGATACAGTTGAAGTCAGAAGTTTACATACACCTTAGTCAAATACATTTAAACTCAGTTTCACAAATTCTGACATTTAATCTTAGTAAAAAATTCCCTGTTTTAGGTCAGTTAGGATCACCACTTTATTTTAAGAATGTGAAATGTCAGAATAATAGTAGAAAGAATTATTTAATTCAGCTTTTATTTCTTTCATCACATTCCCAGTGGGTCAGAAGTGTACATACACTCAATTAGTATTTAGTAGCGTTGCCTTTAAATTGTTTAACTTGGGTCAAACGTTTCGGGTAGCCACAGTAAGTTGGAGAAATGTTGGCCCATTTCTCCTGACAGAGCTGGTGTAACTGAGTCAGGTTTGTAGGCCTCTTTGCTTGCATATGCTTTTTCAGTTCTGCCCACAAATCTTCTATGGGATTGAGGTCAGGGCTTATGATGGCCATTCCAATACCTTGACTTTGTTGTCCTTAAACCATTTTGCCACAACTTTGGAAGTATGCTTGGGGTCATTGTCCATTTTGAAGACCCATTTGTGACCAAGCTATAACTTCCTGACGGATTTCTTGAGATGTTGCTTCAATATATCCACATAATTTTCCTACCTCATGATGCCATGTATTTTGTGAAGTCCACCAATCCCTCCTGCAGCAAAGCACCCCCACAACCATCATGTGGGATGGTGTTCTTCTGCTTGCAAGCCTCCCCCTTTTTCCTCCAAACATAACGATTGTCATTATTGCCAAACAGTTTTATTTTTGTTTTATCAGACTAGAGGACATTTCTCCAAAAAGTATGATCTTTGTCCCCATGTGCAGTTGCAAACCATAGTCTGGCTTTTTTATTGCGGTTTTGGAGCAGTGGCTTCTTCCTTGCTGAGCGGACATTCAGGTTATGTTGATATAGGACTCGTTTTTACTGTGGATATAGATACTTTTGTACCGGTTCAGCCAGCTCTAGGAGTCTTGGTGGTTCCAAACTTCTCGATGGAGTCCCCTGTGTTCTTGGAGACCGTCAATGCTGCAGAATTTTTGTTGGTACCCTTTGCCAGATCTGTGCCTCGACACAATCCTGTCTCTGAGCTCTACAGACATTTCCAATTTCGAGTCCCATAGCAAAGTGTTGTGGCTGCTTCGTGCTGTTGTCTGTGCCCGATAATATTTGTATCCTGTATTGTGCTGCTACCATGTTGTGTTGCTGCCATGTTGTGTTGATACCATGTTGTTGTCATGTTGTGTTGCTACCATGCTTTGTCGTCATGTGATTCTTCTTGTTACTCCAGAAAATACAATTTATAGACAAAATGTGGAGAATGAACAGAGTGTATCTTCTAGAACTGAATTTATTTAATACTTAAACAATCATTTTTAACCATTACCATTACAAATAAAGACAGAGAGGACAGAAAAAGCAGCCCCCTGATACAGAGAAAAATAAAGCACCGTGTTAAAAAAAGACCAGAAAAATATCTTTACAAGGTAAAGAAGAAAATACCATTTTTGAACTTTTACTTCTGAAAAGAGCCAACCATTACAGATTAAACTCAAATAAAACATACCACTTAATGGCAACTTAACCCGGTAAATATGCTTCATCTCTCAGAAAACACGTACATTCTGAACCAGTTATAATTTTAAAAGATTAGTAATTAGAAACAACAATGTTATTAATGCCAATTTTAAAAGTTTATTTGAAAACGTATAGAAATCAGACTTTAAAAACAGTGGGACGGATCCTAAAGACGTTTTACATTGAACAACTCTGAAGCAACTATCAGAAGACAAAATATTTTCATTAAAAACAGAGAAAAACCAGTGAAATCTTAGAAATGGTGTGTTGCATTTATACTATTGTTCAGTACATTTACAAGATTTTGATAGAACTCTCTCTCTCTCTCTCTCTCTCTCTCTCTCACACACTCTCTCTCACTCTCTCTCCCTTCTCTCTCTCTCTCTTTCTCTCTCTCTCTCCCTTCTTTCTCTGTCTCACTCGCTCTCTCTCCAACGTGCTCTCAGTCTCTGTCTCTCTCTCTTTCTCTCTCTCCCTTCTCTCTCGCTCTGTCTCTCTCTCTCTTCGTTCTCTCTTTCTCTCTTTCTCTCTCTCTCTCCCACTCTCTCTCTCTCTCACTCGCTCTCTCTCCCACTTACTCTCTCTCTCTGTCTCTGTCTCTCTCTGTCTCTGTCTCTTTCTCTTTCTCTTTCTCTTTCTCTGTCTCTGTCTCTTTCTCTCTCTCTCTCTCTCTCTCGTCTGTCTCTCCCGTCTCTCTCGCTCTGTCTCTCTCGCTCTGTCTCTCTCGCTCTGTCGATTTCATTCTGTCTCTCTCAGAAATGAGAGAAATGGTTGCATGTTGTGTTTATTTTTTGTTCAGTATATTCAAAACATTTTGATAGAACTCTCTCTCTCTCTCTCTTTCTCTCTCTCTCTCTCTCTCTCTCACTCTCGCTCTCGCTCTCAATTCAATTCTATTTGTTTTATTGGCATGACGTAACAATGTACATATTGCCAAAGCTTACATTGGATATTTACAATACGAAAATAATAAGAATCAAAATTGTCAACGGGACAACAGTAACAACAATATCCAAGGGTCAAAATAGCAATACATTGAACAATAACAATGAGCATACAGTAGAGGACATGTGCAGGTTGATTGGTCTGTCAGACACTGTCCCTCATCTTATGGCAGGCAGCAATGTAGTGCGCTGCCAACCCATAGCTCTCTGCGTCCTCCCCCAACAGGACGGGTAGCCTACTCTCATCAGAGAGGTCTTTGAACCCTTGAATAAGGGTTTCAAATTTGGGGAAATGACACTCTCTAATTGTTTTATATTTTTGACATCTTGTCAAGAAATGCAGCTCTGTCTCAGGTTCTGCTGTGGTGCAGTGGTTGCACAGCCTTTCCTCTACAGGGAGCCAGGTTTTCCTGTGTCTACCCTTTTCAATGGCAAGGCTGTGCTCACTGAGCCTGTACTTTGTCAAGGTTTTCCTAAGGTTTTGATCAGTAACCACGGTCAAATAAATAGCTACTGTCTCTCTCTGTCCTAGTTGTCCTTCAATCCTGACCTTGCTGTGAGCCATGTCCTCCTCTCTCTCTCATAGTTGTCCTTCAATCCTGCCCTTGCTGTGAGCCATGTCCTCCTCTCTCTCTCATAGTTGTCCTTCTTCAATCCTGCCCTTGCTGTGAGCCATGTCCTCCCCTCTCTCTCTCTTTGTCCTTGGGCCTGCTGCTGATGTGTGTCCTGGTAATTCAAGGTGTATGGTCTCAGTGCCAGGAATCTTAAATGTGATTTATGGTCAACACAATCCTGTCTCAGAGCTCTACGGACAATTTCTTCGACCTTTGGCTTGGTTTTTGCTCTGACTTGCACTGTCAACTTTATATAGACAGGGGTGTGCCTTTCCAAATCATGTCCAATCAATTGAAATGACCTCAGGTGTACTACAATTAAGTTGTAGAAACATCTCAAGGGTGATCAATGGAAACAGAATGCACCTGAGCTGAGTCTCATAGCAAAGAGTCTGAATACAAAATAGAGAAAAAGTCAAGGGGTCTGAATACTTTCTGAATGCACTGTATATTATGATTAGTGGTATTACTGATTAATTACAGATTTTATACAGTACTATTTACCATCTCCACCCTTAGTAATGTCCTCTCCCTCACCTTACTGTTGATTCACTGGGCTGGCCTTTTGACATTATCTGGAATATAATTTGTTCAATCAGCATTTCAGATAGTATCAGAATTTGTTGTTACACCTTATAGGCTGAAATACGTCTCGTGGTAATATAAGGTGTGTTCTCATTGGTTAAGTAGTCTTACATACCACCTGTGGGTCATCATACCAGCTGGGTGTGGGGGGCTGAGATCTTTATAAACAGCTCGATGGCACAGTAAGGACCATCAGCAGTTGGGTGACTAGAGGAAGACAGACGTCCAGCTCGACTATCCAGGTAAGACATGATCTTAGTCTTCCACCTCTCTCTCTATCTCTCTCTCTCTCTCTCTCCCTTTCATCTTACCTTTGTTATCTCTGTAGACTGACAATCAATTTTGATCTAAAATCACTTTTTTGGAAAGCCCCTTACTGTCTGCAATCAACTTTGAAAAAAAAAAGTGATTTTAGATAAAAGTTGATTGTCAGTTTGGTTGAGTACACTGGATGACTTCTCAGCCAGGTTTCCTGTCAGAACTGAATGTGTAAAACCATTACAGTTTCTGTATCATGAATACATCAGAATACAGTTTGTAGTGTTAGTTTCAAACTCTTATGGACATGTTTATACCTTCCCCTCCTATTCCCTCCCTTCATCTCCTCTCTCTCTGACAGTGTACCATGGCCTCTCTCTCTCTGTACCTGGTACTGCTGGTGCTATGCGCCCTGGCTCTTGTACACTGTGACCTGAATGGCGGCCCCGTCAGAGTGTATGATATTCGTGCCTCCAACCTGAAACGATGGCTATTCATAAAACCAAGCCCTTACGTCAAGGTGAATTTATTAATTTATTTCTTCTTTATTTAACCCGAACAGTCAGTTAACAAAACATTCTTATTTACAACAACAAACTGTCAGGTGGGGAGATAAAACAGAAGTACAGTGATGTTACAGACATCATAACACAGAAGGACAGAGACACAGCAATAATCAAACAGTAAACAGTAGACAGTCAGCTGTCATTTGTTTGGATATCAAGTAGCCTACAGTGACATGTGACCATGAAAATGTCAGTGATTGGCTTGTTACTTGTTAGGTGAAGAAATAGTAAAAGAAAAATGAACAAACTATCAAATTAATTAATGAATTATAATATACATATACTGGTTCCTCATTCAAGTGAGCCAACTGTACATACATTAGCAATAATTTAGTATTTAAAACCTCTCTAGGCTAGGTGGGACGGTAGCATCTCACCTGACCAACATTCAGATAAAGTGCAGGGTGCCAAATTCAAACTACAGAAACTGTAAATATTTAACATTCTTGAAAATACACTTGCAATATGTCAAAATAAAGCTTAACTTCTTGTTAATCCAGCCGCGGTGTCAGATTTCAAAAAGGCTTTAAGGCGAAAACAGACCATGCGATTATCTGAGGACAGCACCCCACAATACAAATGCATAGCAATCATTTTCAACCAGGCAGGTGGCGACACAAAAGTCAGAAATAACTATATAATTCATGCCTTACCTTTGAAGATCTTCTTCTGTTGGCACTCCAAAATGTCCCAGAAACATCACAAATGGTCCCTTCGTTCGATAAACTTCTTTTTTATATCCCAAAAACTGTCAATTTATTTGGCACGTTCGATTCAGAAAAACACCGGTTCCAACTCGCCCAACATGACTACAAAAGATCTAATAAGTTACCTGTAAACTTAGTTGAAACATTTCAAACAACTTTCCTAATCCACCCTAAGGTATCTTAAAATGTAAATAATCAATACAATTTAAGACGGAATATACTGTGTTCAATAGCAAAAAAAATCAAAGTGGAGCAAGTTACAGGTCTCGCGCCCAAAACAAGAGTCCACTTGGCTTGACTCTCATTCTGATTAGCCGTACTTCTTAATTTCTCAAAGGAAAAACATCAACCAATTTCCAACGACTGTTGACATCTAGTGGAAGCCATAGGAACTGCAACCAGGTGCCTCATAAATCTAGTTTACCATAGAAATCCAATTGAAAACACAGTGAACTCAAAAATATATATAATCCTGGATGGTTTGTTCTCGGGTTTTGCCTGCCAAATAAGTTCTGTTATACTCACACACATAATTTAGAGTGTTTTATATCCAAATATACCAATTATATGCATGTCCTAGCTTCTGGGCCTGAGTAGCAGGCAGTTTACTTTGGGCACGCTTTTCATCCGGACGTCAAAATACCTCCCCCTATCCCAAAGAAGCACAATCATAATTTAAAAAAGTTTAATAAAGTCTACTGACAACATTATCTTCCTTAGGTGTGGTGCGGTTCATCCTTTCATGGCAAGAGCAACACTCTGGAGGATCAGGAAAACCCCATCTGGGCTGACCAGTTCAACTTTGCTAACATCCTTCCCAACTCTGTCCTGACACTGGAGGTAAGTTTCCCCCCTTACTATGCAAAGCGTTTTGAGCACTGGAAAATCACCATGTAAATCAAATCAATTATTATTATGATGAAGAAGATGATAATGATGAGGAGGAGGAAGATTATTATGATGATTTTTACTATTATTGTTATTATGATGATTATTATTATTAGGTGTGGGATGATGTCGTCGGACTAGATCACCACATGGGAACCTGCAAAATCACCATCCGCCCGGGAACACACAGTGAGATCTGCCAGCTGAAGAGAGGCACCGTCTACTACTCCTACAGCTACGGCTACGTCTACAGTTACTAGATGGAACAGTTTGATGATTAGGTTGTAACCTATGACCTTTGTCACCCTTTCACTCATGTATTCATTTCCTTATAGCATTAAAAAAACGTGCTTCATAGCAAGATGTTCTCAGTCGGTCTTAATCATGTTTCTGAATTGTTTTATTATTTCTCAGAAGATGCCTTAGAGTGTACACAGCATATTAAAATAGTTAATCAATATTTCTACTAGATTTGAGATCTTATGTCAAAACCTTTAACCATTCGACATTTACCTTTTACAGTGTCACAACATCACAACTCTCTCTCTTCACTGCCATGGAGTGGAGAGAGAGAGACTGTGGAGAACAAAGACATTATTCTTCCCAAAACTCCTAATACCCGAAATTGGAGAATTAAACAATATTTTTATTTTTGAGAATGTGGGAATAGTCTGTAGACACTTAAGCATATCCCAGTTTAGGTCACCTAACGGAACGAACTCTGAAGCTAGATGGGGGGCAATCAATACACATATGGTGTCCAGGGCACAGCTGGAAAATACTTATTTCTGGAGAGAATATATATTTTTATTAGAAGTTCGAACTGTTTGGGCACAGACCTGGAAAGTATAACAGAACTTTGCAGGCTGTCTCTGCAGTAGATTGCAACTCCTCCCCCTTTGGCAGTTCTATCTTGACGGAATATGTTGTAGTTGGGGGTGGAAATCTCAGAAATGTTGGTGGCCTTCCTAAGCCAGGATTCAGACACGGCTAGGACATCAGGGTTGGCGGAGTGTGCTAAAGCAGTGAGTAAAACAAACTTAGGGAGGAGGCTTCTGATGTTCACATGCATGAAACCAAGGTTTTTACGGTTACAGAGTCAACAAATGAGAGTGCCTGGGGACACGCAGGGCCTGGGTTAACCTCAACATCACCCGATGAACAGAGGAGGAGTAGGATGAGGGTACGGCTAAAGGCTATCAAAACGGGTCATCTAGTGCATTGGGTACAGAAAATAGAAGGAGCAGATTTCTGGGTGTGGTAGAATAGATTAGAATAGGGTATGGTAGGGTGCGGGTACAGTGGAGGTACCCAATTCCGGTGAAATTGCAGAGTGCCAAATTCAAAATACAGAAATAGTCTAATTAAACATTCATAAAAATAGAAGTGTTAGACATCGGTTTAAATATGAACTTCTTGTTAATCCAGCCGCTGTGTAAGATTTCAAAAAGGCTTTACGGCGAAAGCATACCATGCGATTATTTGAGTACAGTTCCCCGCATACAAAAGCATTTTACAACCAAGTAAAGGAGTTACAAAAGTCAGAAATAGCGATAAAATGTATCACTTACCTTTGAAGATCTTCATATGGTTGTGGACACAAAAGTCCCTGTTACACAATATATTTTTTGTTCAATAAAGTCCCTCTTTATGTCCCAAAACTCTGTTTTGTTGGCACGTTTTGTTCAGTAATCCACTGGCTCAAAGGCAGACATGACATGTAGACGAATACATCCTAATAGTACCAGTAAAGTTCGTTGAAACATGTCAAACGATGTTTATAATTAATCCTCAGGTTGTCTATAGTCTAAATAATCTATAATATTTAAACCGGACAATAGCGTCTTCAATAGAAAGGAAAAACAACGAACGGCGCGCAATCGGTCACGCGCGAAAACTAGCTCTGGTTCATTCTACAGTCCACGTACATAGAAAATGGTCTCATTCTTCCTCATTTTTCAGAATACAAGCCTGAAACAATGTCGAAAGACTGTTGACATCTAGTGGAAGCCTTAGGAACTGCAATCTGGGTCCTAACCATTTAGATACTGTATAGGCATTCAATAGAAAAGTACCCATATCAAAAATGTCCCACATCATGTATGGATTGTCCTTAGGTTTTTGCCTGCCATATCAGTTCTGTTATACTCACATATATTATTTTAACAGTTTTGGAAACTTTAGAGTGTTTTCTATCCAATACTACCATGCATATGTATATCCTAGCTTCTGGGCCTGAGTAACAGGCAGTTTACATTGGGCACCTCATTCATCCAAAATTCAAAGTACTGCCCCCTACCTAAGAGAGGTTATGCTAGGTGAGGTCACACCATGTGTGGGAGGTATTAGTGAAGAGTCTGGGAGGCATCAGCTGTGTAGCCATATGATCATAAGGTCCACTGAGCATGCCGAAAGATGGGCCTGGTTCAAAGGCTAGCTTTGGGGCTGGGCCACTCGGTATCAGCTAGCTAGCTGCGGTGATCTGGAGTCCTCTGGAGTAATGGTGGAGAAGAGCAGTCCTGATATGCTCAGGGTTGATATCGGGCTGTGCAGACTGGCGTTGTGCAGACTGGCGGGTATTGTCCAGGGTAAAAGCGGCTGGTGTCTGAGCTAGAGGTAAAAGTGGCTAGTGGCTAACAAGTAGCAGTGGCTAACAATGACAAAATAGCTGGTAGCTAATTAGCTGGTTAGCATCTGATGGCTATCTTCTGATGGAGGTTCTAGCTATAAGGTCTAAAAATAGCGGATCCGTAACACATTGGGTGAGACGGTTTGCCGGAAGGTATATTTAATTTTTAAAAATGGAAAAAGAGATTGAAGTATATTGAAATATATACAAAAAAAGATGAAAAAAAGACAAAATTTACATGGGAAAACGACAAACACGTCTGCACTGCTACGCCATCTTGGACACTCTAGACCCCACAAGTCCCCACAAGAATAGTAAACCAACAAGAATTTGACTAACTGGGGGCATTTTGTTAGTCCCCACAAGGTCAAATGCTATTTCTTGGGGATTTAGGGTTAAGGTTAGAATTAGGGTTAGGGTTAAGAGATAGGGTTAGTTTAAGGGTTATAACCTAGGGGTAGGTTTAGGGTTAGGGTTATGGGTTAAGGAAAATAGGATTTTGAATGGGACTGATTGTATGTCCCCACGAGGTTAGCTGCGCCAGTCTGTCTGTGTGTGTCTGTGTGGGTGAGAGGGTGAGAGGGTGTGAGTGCGTGTATATGTGGGTTCAGTGAATTCGGAAAGTATTCAGACCCCTTTACTTTTTCCACATTTTGTTACATTACAACCATATTCTAAAATGTACTAAATAATTTTTTTATCCTCATCAATCCACACAATAACCCATAATGACAAAGCAACAACAGTTTTTCTGAATTTTTTTAGCAAATTTACAAAATAATTAAAAACTGAAATATCACAATTACATACGTTTTCAGACCCTTTACTCAGTACTTTGTTGAAGTACCTTTGGCAGCGATTACAGCATCGAGTCTTCTTGGATATGATGCTCCAAGTTTGGCACACCTGTATTTGGGGAGTTTCTTCCTTTCTTCTCTGCAGATCCTCTGCAGCTCTGTCAGGTTGGAGGGGAGAGTTGCAGCACGGCTATTTTTAAATCAAAATTTAATTTATTTATATAGCCCTTCTGACCAGCTGATACAGTGGGGAGAACAAGTATTTGAGACACTGCCGATTTTGCAGGTTTTCCTACTTACAAAGCATGTAGAGGTCTGCAATTTTTATTACAGGTACACTTCAACTGTGAGAGACGGAATCTAAAACAAAAATCCAGAAAATCACATTGTATGGTTTTTAAGTAATTAATTTTCATGGCTAACATGAAGGTCCTGAGCACTCTGCAGCAGGTTTTCAACAAGGATCTCTCTGTACTTTTCTCTGTTCATCTTTCACTCAACCTGACTATTCTCCCAGTCCCTGCCGCTGAAAAACATCCTCACAGCATGATGCTGCCACCATCATGGTTCCCCTTAGGGATGGTGCCAGGTTTCCTCCAGATGTGGCACTTGGCATTAATGCCAAAGAGTTCAATCTTGGTTTCATCAGACCAGATATTCTTATTTCTCATGGTCTGAGAGTCTTTAGTTGCCTTTTGGCAAACTCCAAGTGGGCTGTCATGTGCATTTTACTGAGGAGTGGCTTCCGTCTGGCCACTTTACCATAAAGGCCTGATTGGTGGAGTGCTGCAGAGATGGTTGTCCTTCTGGAAGGTTCTCCCATCTCTACAGAAGAACTCTGGAGCTCTGTCAGAGTGACCCTTGGGTTCTTGGTCACCTCACTGACCAAGGCCCTTCTCCCCAGATTGCTCAGTTTGGCCGGGCAGCCAGCTCTAGGAGTCTTGGTGGTTCCAAACTTCTTGATGGAGTCCCCTGTGTTCTGGGAGACCGTCAGTGCTGCAGAATTTTTGTTGGTACCCTTTGCCAGATCTGTGCCTCGACACAATCCTGTCTCTGAGCTCTACGGACAATTCCAATTTCGAGTCCCATAGCAAAGTGTTGTGGCTGCTTCGTGCTGTTGTCTGTGCCCGATAATATTTGTATCCTGTATTGTGCTGCTACCATGTTGTGTTGCTGCCATGTTGTGTTGATACCATGTTGTTGTCATGTTGTGTTGCTGCCATGCTTTGTCGTCATGTGATTCTGCCATGCTATGTTGTTACTCCAGAAAATACAATTTATAGACAAAATGTGGAGAATGAACAGAGTGTTTCTTCTAGAACTGAATTTTATTTAATACTTAAACAATCATTTTTAACCATTACCATTACAAATAAAGACAGAGAGGACAGAAAAAGCAGCCCCCTGATACAGAGAAAAATAAAGCACCGTGTTAAAAAAAGACCAGAAAAATATCTTTACAAGGTAAAGAAGAAAATACAAATTTTGAACTTTTACTTCTAAAGAGAGCCAAACATTACAGGTTAAACTCAAATAAAACATAGTAGTTAATGGCAACTTAACCTGGTAAATATGCTTCATCTCTCAGAAAACACGTACATTCTGAACCAGTTATAATTTTAAAAGATTAGTAATTAGAAACAACAATGTTATTAATGCCAATTTTAAAAGTTTATTTGAAAACGTATAGAAATCAGACTTTAAAAACAGTGGGACGGATCCTAAAGACGTTTTACATTGAACAACTCTGAAGCAACTATCAGAAGACAAAATATTTTCATTAAAAACAGAGAAAAACCAGTGAAATCTTAGAAATGGTGTGTTGCATTTATACTATTGTTCAGTACATTTACAAGATTTTGATAGAAATCTCTTCTCTCTCTCTCTCTCTCTCTCTATCTCACTCGCTCTCTCTCCCACTTGCTCTCTCTCTCTCTCTCTCTCTTTCTCTCTCTCCCTTCTCTCTCGCTCTGTCTCTCTCTCTCACTCTCTCTCCCTTCTCTCTCTCTCTCTCTCTCTCTCACTCGCTCTCTCTCTCTGTCTGTCCCTCTCTGTCTCTTTCTCTCTCTCTCCCGTCTCTCTCGCTCTGTCTCTCTCGCTCTGTCTCTTTCGCTCTGTCTCTCTCACTCTCAGAAATGGTTGCATGTTGTGTTTATTTTTTGTTCAGTATATTTAAAACATTTTGATAGAAATCTCTCTCTCTCTCTCTCTCACTCTCACTCTCACTCTCTCAATTCAATTCTATTTGCTTTATTGGCATGACGTACATATTGTACATATGTACATATTGCCAAAGCTTACATTGGATTTTTACAATATGAAAATAATAAGAATCAAAATTGTCAACGGGACAACAGTAACAACAATATTTGAACATCTTGGCCATGTTCTGTTATAATCTCCACCCGGCACAGCCAGAAGAGGACTGGCCACCCCACATAGCCTGGTTCCTCTCAAGGTTTCTTCCTAGGTTTTGGCCTTTCTAGGGAGTTTTTCCTAGCCACTGTGCTTCTACACCTGCATTGCTTGCTGTTTGGGGTTTTAGGCTGGGTTTCTGTACATTAGCTGATGTACGAAGGGCTATATACATAACTTTGATTTGATTTGAACAATATCCAAGGGTCAAAATAGCAATACATTGAACAATAACAATGAGCATACAGTAGAGGACATATGCAGGTTGATTGGTCTGTCAAACACTGTCCCTCATCTTATGGCAGGCAGCAATGTAGTGCGCTGCCAACCCACAGCTCTCTGCGTCCTCCCCCAACAGGACGGGTGGCCTACTCTCATCAGAGAGGTCATTGAATCCTTGAATAAGGGTTTCAAATTTGGGGAAATGACACTCTAATTGTTTTAT